>NC_136269.1:122103473-122236272 GCF_964187855.1 Myxine glutinosa
AGATTTCCTTCCGTTGGATTTGCTTTCCAGGAGACGAAGGCAAGTTGTTTCTGGGCAACAGCCTCACCACAAGATTCCGTGTACCATGGACGGGAGGAAGGGTATGACAACTGAAGACGAGATGGGATAAATCTGTGCATGAGAGAGAGCAATTTACTTTGGAAGAATTCCCAGGATGAGTTGATGTCAGAGGTGGTAGAGATGGGAGACCAGTCCAGATGATTGATGGCTGCTTGAAGACCGTGCCAGTTGGCCTGAGTGAAATGCCAGACTCGTCGACGCTGAGCAGGCTCCCTGAGGTCTTTGTTGTTGAAGTGTGCGGCGTCACCATGCCTAGATCAAAAGAGCTCTCTGTGGCCTTCAGAAATAAGGTTATAGATGCCTACGAGTCTGGGAAGGGATTTAAAAAGATCTCCAAACAATTTGAAATCAATCATTCGACTGTCCGGAAGGTCATCTACAAGTTCAGAGATTCCAAACAACTGCCAACTTGTTCAGGCCAGGCCGCCCCAGCAAGTTCAGCCCGAGAGCAGACCACAAGATGCTGAAAGAAGTCTCTAAGAACCCCAGAATGTCATCACGGGACCTACAGGTAGCTCTTGCCACTGTTGATGTCAAAGTGCACGAGTCTACCATTAGAAAGAGGCTGCACAAATTTGATCTACATGGGAGGTGCGCCAGGAAGAAACCTTTGCTGTCCAGAAAGAACATCAGGGCAAGACTAAAGTTTGCCCTATGAACACCTCGGCAAAGACCAGCACTTCTGGAACAATGTGCTCTGGACAGATGAGTCAAAGGTAGAGCTATTTGGCCACAGTACCAGAAGATATGTTTGGCGAAAACCAAAGACAGCATTTGACCACACGAACCTGATAGCAACTGTAAAGCATGGTGGTGGAAATATTATGGTTTGGGGCAGCTTTGCTGCATCAGGGCCTGGGCAGCTCACCATCATAGAATCCACTATGAATTCTTCTTTGTACCAGAGGGTGCTTGAGGATAATGTGAGGCCATCTGTCGGCAAGTTGAAGCTCAACCGAAGGTGGACCTTGCAACATGACAATGACCCTGAACATACCAGTAAATCCACCAAGGAATGGCTGAAAAGAAAGAAATGGAGGGTTCTGGAATGGCCAAGTCAAAGCCCGGATTTAAATCCCATCGAGATGTTGTGGGGGGATTTGAAACGAGCTGTGCATGCAAGAAACCCCTCAAACATCGCACAGCTGAAAGAATTCTGCATGGAGGAGTGGGCAAAAATTTCTCCCAGTCGATGTCAGAGACTGGTAGACAGTTATAAGAAATGCCTACTTGAGGTTGTTTCTGCCAAAGGGGGCAATACCACCTGTTAGAGCTAAGGGTGTACTTACTTTTTCCACATGCGAGATTTGCATTCATGTTTATTTAAATTATATAATGGACTACAAAATGTAAATGTTTCATGATATTTGTTATATTATATCACCTTTATCTATCAATATTGTTGAAATGAAGATCAAATAGCTGGATGTTGAAATATGTTGAAAAAGTCAAAACTTTACATGGGGTGTACTTACTTTTTCACGTGACTGTATGTGCATAAAATGTGGCCAAAATTAGTCAAAGGTTCAGGTCAAGGCCATCCAAAACACGTGACACACCTATTAGGCAGCAATTACTTAAATGTATCAACCAAAGTTGGTATGCACAACATTCCATCATGTAAAATACTCAATAGGTCAAATTTCCCATATTGCTGTTTCCATGGCAACTGTTGTATATTTGAATTCCGCAAGTATTGTGCTATGCACGACATCCCCTCTTGTTTATTCCTTCACTCGCTCTCTTCTCTTGCATTCCAAGATTTCACATCTGTCGAATCCTCGCACCTGGCTCGATGCTGGAACTCAGGTCTTTTTCTCCTTCTCCCTCGCCTTTGGTGGACTTATCTCCTTCTCCAGCTACAATCCCGTTCAGTGAGTCAATATCTTCTCTCATTCCTCTCTGTTGTGCCAAAGTGGCTCTTACGTCCCATGTTCAAATAGAGTTTCATTTTTATGGTTTGAGTTAGGGTTAGTTGAGTTTTGAGTCCCTGGGAATGTAGTAGGAATGAATACAGTGAGGTTCAGAGCCTGTGCCTCTCTTCCCTTGTTTAACCATCCCTCTCTTCACCACCTCTTCCTCCCACTGCTTCTATCTTGGCAGCAATAACTGTGAGCGTGATGCAGTGGTGGTTTCTATCATCAATGGTCTAACATCAGTTTATGCTGCAATCGTCATCTACAGCATCATTGGATTCCGAGCCCATCAGAGCTATGAATCCTGCTTCAGCAAGTGAGAAAACGGGACAGAAACTGGTCTCGGCTTAATATGAATCGGAAGAAAATTAAAGTTGCACTTAATGTCGGGTGTTGGCCTGTTTTAGTGTTCCCTTACTAGCACATAAGTCATAATGTAAGAATCTTAGGGTGAAATCCCATATACTCTGTTGATGTTTTCTGTTTCTGTACTGCCCTTTTGTTTTCCAGTAACATCCTTGAACTGACAAATGCATTTGATATGGTCGTGGGAAGTCTTACGGAGGATAATTACGACGAGATGCTTGTTGGGCTGAACAATACTTACCCGGAAGTAATTTCATCCCTGCCACTCCGTTCATGCAACATTAGACATTTCATGCAAGAGGTGTGTCCGCCCCCAAATGCACACACGTTGAAATGCATCCTGTGCTGATTGTGACCATCTTCAAAATGCTAAAAAGCCAAGGGCTTAATCTGGACATTACTTATCTTTACAAACCAGATCAACTAACCTACTTACATTGTAATAATCCCAACACAAAGCACTCACATACATCAAGTGTGTTTCTACCCTCAGGAGTGCCAGGAAGCACTATCTCTCCACACTCAAGATTGAACTCTCAAACCTGTCTCCTTCCTCCAAATCCTGGTGGCGTCTGGTCAAATCCATTTCTGGTGTTTGTTCCCCCTCCATCCCCTCCCTTACCTCAAATGGCTACACAGTTGACACCGCACGTGACGAAGCCGAATGCCTCAACTCTGTGTTTGCCTCAAAATCTTGTGTCCCAAACCGATCTCTCTCTGTTCCCACCTTTCCCAGTCGAACCCAACTGCTCCTGGACTCTGTGTCCTTCTCCCCTGACAAGGTGGATAAGTTTTTATCAAACCTCGACTCTGATTCTGCAACTGGACCAGATGGCATCAGCCCACGGGTCCTAAAATCCTGCTCTTCCGCTCTATCTCACCCTCTCTCTGTTCTTTTCACCCTCTCTTTTGCTCAAGGTCATCTGCCAGCATCTTGGAAATCAGCAAACATTACCGCTTTACACAAAAAAGGTGCAAAAACAGATCCTTGCAACTACAGACCAATCAGCCTGCTCCAAATTATCAGCAAAGTCATGGAATCCATCATTGCTTCGGATATCAAATCCTTCCTCTTCTCCAATGGCTTGATCTCTGATCATCAATTTGGATTCAGACCAGGTCATTCTACTCTGGACATGTTGCTTCTGCTGTCTCAACAATGGATGGAGGTCCTCAATGCCAAACAGGAAATCAGAGCTGTCTCATTTGACATATCACGTGCCTTCGATACGGTCTGGCACCCAGCTCTGCTCTCCAAACTCTCCTCCTATGGTATTCATGGAAATCTCCACTCATGGCTTGCGGACTTCCTCTCTGGTCGTAGGCAACGTGTGGCCCTGAATGGATGTCTCTCATCTCCCCTTCCTGTTCTGGCTGGAGTTCCCCAAGGTAGTGTTCTGGGCCCTGTGCTATTTCTGGTCTTCATCAATGATCTCTCCGACTCTCTGGAAAATCCTCTCTATCTCTTTGCTGATGACTCCACTATCTGCCACTCCATTCCTCATCCCTCAGATCGGCAGTCTGCAGCCTCCTCACTCTCTGCAGACCTGGACAAAATCACAGACTGGTCAAACAAGTGGAACATGTCTTTCAATCCTGACAAATCTCACACTCTTACAATGTCTCTCCGAAAAGATCGACTGGACAACCCTCCCATCTACTTTCTCAGCAATCCTCTCCAAGAAGTTCTGTCGCTCAAGCTTTTGGGTCTCACCATCTGCCATGATCTTTCTTGGGAAAACCACATTTCCACGCTGGCCTCCAAAGCCAGTCGCCGACTGGGCATCCTCCGTCGTGCGAAGTCCTTCCTTGGCACACCTGAGCTCCTCACCACATACAAGGCTTTCATCCGCAGCTCAATGGAATACTGTTCCCCCCTCTGGGCTGGTGCTCCTGCCTCACACCTAGCTCGGCTTCACGCTGTTGAGGCCAAAGCTTTCAGAATCATTGGAATCTCCTGCGATGAAGTCAACTCCGAGGGCCTTTCACTCACTCACCGCAGGCAGGTTGGTGGTCTTTCTGTCTTCTACCGACTCCTCTCCGGCCTTGCTCCCCCAGCTCTCTCTGTGCTCTGTCCCCCCAATATTCCTTCAGGTCGCACAAGATCTGCCTGCAACCCTCTTATGGTTAAACTGCCAAAATCTAGACTCTCTGCTCACCTTCACTCTTTCATTCCCCTTTACTCCCGCCTCTGGAACAAACTCCCCCACTCCCTTCAATCCCACTCTTCCCTACAGGTCTTTAAAACAGCTGTTCACCACCATATCTTATCTTCCCCCATCCAAAACCTTGATCTTTTCTACCCCCGGTAATTCACCCCAGAGTCCTTGCAGTGTTCATATGTTTTATACCTCTCCCACCTCCCCCCAAGTCCTCCCGATGTCCCTGCTCTCAAATGTTGTGTTTGTGTCCTTCCCCCTCTCTTCCCATCTTGTCTGCCGCTCCCCTTGTTTTTTGTGTTTTGTGTGTCGGTTTGACTTTTTGTGTGATTAATGTTAGCTCTTTCACGAGCCTCGATCTTGTATACAAAAAAAAAAAATTTTTTTGTAGGCTTCCCCAGATCTCTCTGAGCTCTGCAGGCAGTTCCTTCGACCTCATGGCTTGGTTTTTGCTCTGATATGCATTGTCAGCTGTGAGACCTTTTATAGACAGGTGTGTGCCTTTCCAAATCATGTCCAATCAATTGAATTTACCACATGTGGACTCCAATCAAGGTGTAGAAACATCTCAAAGATGATCAAGAGAAATGGGAGGCACCTGAGCTAAATTTCAAGTGTCAGAGCAAAGGGTATGAATACTTATGTCAATGTGATATTTCAGTTTTTTCTTTTTAATAAATTTGTAAAACTTTCTAAAATCCTGTTTTCTCTTTGTCATTATGGGGTATTGAATGTAGATTGATGAGGGAAAAAATGAATTTAAACGATTTCAGCCTAAGGCTGCAACATAACAAAATGTGAAAAAAGTGAAGGGGTCTGAATACTTTCTGAATGCACTGTGTATGAAGCAAAAACATGCGTACTGCTTATGTGCATACACAGTATAATAAATTGTGGTTATATTATAATTCGAAGCTCAGATAATTTGAATTGCACCGCACTGCCACCCAGAGGAAGAAAATGGTAAGATGGATGATTTTTTTTTTCCCCAAAACTTGATGGAATCAAACAAAACTTGCACAGATACAACTTCATGGTGCCCTCATGAATCCCTGACAGTTTCAGATTCCTAGGTCAAATCCTGTTGGAGGAGTAGATGAAACATACTGTTACGTTTGTGGGGGAAGGTGATGAGTGATGACATACCATAGTGGAGATAGGACTGTGTAGTATTAGCATGGACTGTGGATGCGTATGAGCCAATTTCGATGTATTTAAGTCGAAAAACTGTGAGCTTAAGATTGTTTAAGTGTCACCACACGGGGGGTGGTGGTATGTTAATTAGGTAGGGTCTAAGGGTAGTTCTCCCAGTATGTGATTGCCTGCTGTGATTTTCCCCTCTGTGTTTTTACAACTACCAGGCCGCCATGCAAAATCCTGTAACCAACAACAACCGTTCATTAACCAACCATAACTGACACCATTCCCGAGCAGAGCTGAACGTTCTCGTAACGGACAATTAACCCCACCCACCAATCGTGGAATGAAAAAGGCCACGACCCAAAATTCGTCATTGGTCAAGATGACGTGGGGTGTTTCAAGAGAGCTAAGCGATTGGTCGGTGTGACGTCAGAGCGAGAAAGTTTGAGCTAGGAAGAAGAAGAATCTGTGTCTCTCTGGTCCTCTCGTTCTGGCTTTGGGATCTGGCGGACGCTTTTGTCTTGGGTGGATCGTGTGGAGGTTTTGAGGAGAGCTTTCAGAGCTCGTGTGAACTTTTGCAAAGTCGGAGTGGGAGGTGTTGTTGGCTGTGGTGCTTTATGGAGGAGTTGGAAGCTGCGTCTCGCTTGACGACGGGAACAAAGAAGGCCATTCGACTGCTTGTCCATGCCTGAGCGTTTTCGACGTGGGGTTTTGGCGCCAGAGGCGCTTCCTGGGCAAGCGGCATCGGGCCACCTCATACTGCCAACGTCTTTCACCAACCTCGGGGAGCAAGCTGAGTGTTGGCCCATAAAAAGACCATTGTTTTATTAGTCCCCTACCGGTGTACACCGGAGGGGACGATAGGTTTGCACTCCATCCCTCAGTCTGTCCGTCTGTCAGTCCGTCACGCAAAGAACAGTTTTCTGGACTTTTTTTCTAAAGTCTTAATGCTAATGATTTCAAACTTGGTACATGGTTTCCTCATGATAAGTTACAGATCAAGTTCGTACTTCACGACGTTTCGATCATATTTCACAAGGTTACGGCACTTTGAACTTTAGTAATTTCCCCAACAGTTTTCCATACGACAGACTGCCGGTAGGGGACATGTATTGCAGCACAATACTCAGAATGCTTGTTTTCATTATCTTCCCCCCTGTCTGTTTTTGTCTGCATGGAGGGTCCCTCACATTAGGAATTATAGTTTACCTCAACTTTCATTTTTATCTCATCGATTTACTTCATTAAATTTATTATTGTTGTATGTCATTTGTCATGCTTTGTTTGCATGGTGTTGGGTTTCGGATAAAGCCCCATGGCTTTCACCCGTGCAGGTAAGCACTTTGGTCCTGTCCTGCGCATGCCAAAAAGTACCGCCAATTTTCGGCTTATTTGCCTCGGAGTTACAGCATCGTTTCAGCTATTGTTACATATTTATGTGAATGTATGTGAATTACTATTCAGGTCTTTGCTTATCAATGTGTAGTCGATTAAGGGTTGGTGTGATTAAAGGGTCAGGAGCCCTTCTGGGAAAAAGGAGACCGGAAACGGAAGAAGAAAAGACACGAGGTCCGGGAGAAGCGACGATTCTGCTTCTTCCTCGCCCAGCTCCGACGAGAGTGGGGATCGATATTGAGCAGCATGGAAAAGCTGCGTTCCCAAGCCCGTCTGGCGAGAGGAGTTACCGGGACGTGTAACTACCCTTTTGACACGTCAAGTTGCCATGGGGCCGTGCACAGACCCAGCGTCCGGCACAGTTCGCCGCACCGTCTACAAGGACGCGTACGGGTCGCACTTTGGGGCCTCGCGCGCGTTGCAAGCGGCGCTTGCTTTGCCCGCTTTGCTGGGCCAGGAGGTGTGCGCTGCAGCCGTGGTTCCCGGTACGGTACGTGCCCGGTGGAAGCACGTCCGCCCGGGGTTCGTTCAACCGCCCGTGTGCGGCGAAGCCGACCATAACCTTGTTCAGGAGGGGCCCAGAGACACTGTGAGGGACAGAGACCAAAGGGGTCGTGAGTACCCAAGGGGTCGGGAGTGGGGAAAGGGGACACACATATATAAGATGGCCATCTTAATCATCTCGGGGATTGATTGTTGATTGTGGATTGTTGATGGTTGTTGATTGTCGATTCCTTGGGAGAATATATTATTGATTACTCGGAATCCTTGGTGTGGGGTTTCTTATGGACTGGAATTCATCTTGATTGCGTTACGAAAGCGTATACATAATAAATCTTTCTGGCGGAGTTCCTCTCACGGTCCGGGGGTCACCGAGACCAGGTAGTCACCGGGAGGACCACGTAACACTATCCGTCACCCTGCGGTGTTAACTACAGTGGTGACGCAACAATACCTTCCCTGTATTATATGGTATATCGATTATTATTTTGCTCCTGCCACACCCTCCAGCAGTGTTGCCTCTGAAAGCCCAAAAATTGTTCCAATCTTACAGGAACTGGTGGTGTGCTATACCTTGCTGTTTTATATCAACCTGATGCGTATTTGTGGCTGGTATCATTCCGACATGTTGTGTTTAATTTTGGTTGCTTAATCACGGAGTCAAAGTTTTGATAATTTTATGTTTATGCTGTCCACTTTTCATGTGGGTAATTATAAGCTAATGCCTAAATGCACATATGGGTCATGTAACTCAAGGCTCTTCAGTACAGACCAAACAATGGCGAGGGTGACCGTGACTGGTATAACTTTCCACTAGTGTCTGAGGCTGCGAATTTGTGTGAGACAAGGGCCTGTTCAATATGTATAAAGAATTATAGCACAGTATACCTGACCGAGGACAGAGTGACGTGGAATGCTTATGTCTGCTCACTCTGTTTTGTTGGGAACCAAGAATCAATAGACTTCCGCTAGCCTGTATCTAGCTCCTCTAGTGCATGTAAAGGAGATTTTGTTTTGAAGAAAAGGACAAGAAAATCATAGTTCAGCGGGATATCCTTGCCACAAAGGTCAGAGGGATGTATCATGAAACACCAGAAGCACAGCCACTGGACATGAGAGAGGCATCGACAACCATCCAAGTCCAACTAAGAATAGGATGGTATGGATGGGTGTGCAGGTGCCCACAACCATGAAATACTTTGACAGAACAACAAGTAAAGAATTAATGAATGATGGCGAAATAAAATGACACCAACTATGAAAGAAGACATCTGAAAGAATAATAATGACATTCTGCAAAATCTTACTCTTATGAGTGGTCAGATTTATGAGAGCGGTCTTCAATGCTGTTGCAAAAGTGTTAGAATAAGTGGTGAATTTGACTATTTTAATTTAATCACTTTTGCTAAATACCCTTCTATACCCCTCTGTCCTTCATGTACTGTGGTTGGCAGGGTGCACAAGGTACGGGACTGGCATTCATCGTGTTCACAGATGCCATTACCCAGATGCCGGTGTCTCCACTCTGGTCAATCCTCTTTTTCATCATGCTCTTCTGCCTCGGCCTGTCGTCCATGTTTGGAAATATGGAAGGTGTCATGGTACCTTTACTTGATCTACCTATTTTCCCCAAATCTCTTCCAAAGGAGTCCATAACAGGTGGGGATGATGCCAAGTTCAGGCTTTGCAATTCTCAGTTGAAGTCTTCTTTAATTTTTGTTAATATCCTTTCACAATAATAAACCTAGTTGTTGTTGTGTCAAAATTTCTGAAACTCACTGCAATGTGAAAGGGTTATTTTAATCAGAGGCATAACAGCTACTCACTGTGAAAGATGTTAATTGAAGAAGAACAAAGGCAATAAAGACCAGGCTTGACCGCGTGCGTATTGGCGGCCGGGTGAGGCAGCGAACGCTGCTGGGCGAGCAGAGGCGCGTAACAATTTGGAGAGAGTCAAGCCGCAAAATGAATGGGATTGAAGGACCTATCTTATTTAATTAATGCAACGCAGATTCAAACTATTGGAAACAGAGCCATACCTAAAACACATACTAATGAAATAACTAGAGTTCCTATGGTGCCCTACGTGTTGTATATGGACTATTTAGGGTGCGACCTTTAACCTTTAGAAGATGGGAATATTTACAGGGAATTATTTACCATGGATTATTATTTACAAGTGCCGGTACTAAAAACTGTAACACTGCACCGTTCCTTTCTCCAGGCCGATTCACAAGGGATATCTTTTACAATTATGTGTGACACTTAGGTGTAGTGACCCTCTCGTGTTAACCTCACCCTGAGTGCGACATTTTAAAAACTAGATATGTCCCGCCTGCTGTGTTGCATTCTACCTGGCAGACTCACGCCCACAGACTAACCGAATTGCGGAATTAATTTTCAAACTAAACATTTTAACCGGTGGGGAGCATCTATCTATAATTCCAGTAATCTCTGTGTGTGTGTATGCGACCGCTGTTTCTCGACAACTACCGGTCCGATATACTTTAAAGTTGCCAGGTATATTGCTGGGGACCCGTGGATGTGCCTTTTCAAGGTTTCATATTAATCGGACAATTACTTACCGAGCTATGTCCAAAAAACGATTCAACCAATCAGAGAGCAGCGAGCTATCGCGTGTGCCGAACGTGGCGAACACACTCTGCCCCGGACGGCACATTTGAGAGCGTATTCATTTATTTCACGTTGGCAAACTATGTTGGCGTTAAACTATGTTTTAAAACTAATTAAAACTACTTTGCGATTCATCGTAACTGCGATTCGTAACTGCCGTTCGCTTTGGCTTTGCGAATGGACCAAACCATTTCATGTAAATAGAGGGGGGGGGGGGGGGGGGATTGTCACCGTACTCGCAAGCCGTTCGCTTTGGACCAAACCATTTCATGTAAATAGAGGGGGGGGGATATAATTTTAGATATAGATATAGTACGGGCATGCCCTAGTTATTTACAAAGACACTACTACTATTTGGATTATTTACAAACTAGAACCCAGGACCTGTCTTTTGGGAAGACAAAAGCAGGGCTTTTGAAAAGAGGAAAGGTCATGCACTGCACTGTACTGATGCACCATACCCACATGCACAGAAATGCACAATCAGATAATAAAGTGCACTAAAAAGCACAAAAAGCACCACCATGCACGAAAAGCACAAAAAGCACCACCATGCACGAAAAGCACCAATAAGCAGCACCATAAGCACAGTCATACATTTTAAATAAATGAACTGGCGTCTTCTCTGCTTGGCCGATGGCTGCTGGGCCGATGTTTATTGGCGTTTTCTTGCTTGCTGCCTATTTGATAAAAAAAAACAAAACACAACCCGCGTCCACTCCTTTTTAATTAGGGCCAGCAGGGCCAACTGAGGTGGTCCACCTGTATGGCATAGGTGCCACCTTGACAGTGGTCCGCAAGCAAGATGCTGGCAGCAATGGTCGACCCCAGCAGAGGTGCCAGGCCACAGAACATGTGGTCCATGAGTGGGCTGGGCCACAGAATGTGTGGTCCATGAGTGGGCTTGGCCACAGAACGTGTGGTCCATAGGTGGTGTAACGGTCCAGGCAGGCAAGCAGCGAGGGTGCGGGCGCACAACTGCGACACCTGCACACTTTCCCCTCGGCACACAAAGACCACGGTCCATGAGTGGGGAAGGAAGACAAAGCAGGGTTAGCAGGGTGCAAGGGCGCAAGGGTACACATCAACACAAGGCAATGCTACATGAAGGGCGTGGGAGAGCGAGCTGAGAAAGCTCGCCCCTAGCGTTCGTCCCCCCATGTCAGCCTATCCTACACCTTGCCCCTCCCCGTATCTACACAATTTACAAATCCGTCGCTAACGTCCTGTCTCCCATATCTCCCCTAATCCAAATGGGTCATCAATCCCTCCTAAGGAGGAAGAGATGCAATTAAACACAATGTCTCACCCACGTCACGATGCATCTCACAACCAACCAAACATTTGCAAAAACTGGTGTGGAGTCTTCTCACCTCGGTGAGTGGATGCAGATGGTGCGAAGAGATTTTCTCCTATCTACCTTCTAAATGACATTAACACACTTTAACTCTACCTGGGGTCTTTCCCTGCCAAACCATTGGCCATCTTTACTCTATGTGGTTCTAAGAACCGAACTCCCATTGAACATACTGTGGTGCTCTCCAATTTGGGGTCGCACTCCCCCGATTCTACTCCCTGTGCCCTCGCACAATTTCAGGGCTGGGTCGTGTGGCTCACCAGCAGGTCCGCTCACCTGCACACCTCCGCCACTGAACGTCGCCGCCCGAGCTTACCTGCTCCTCACCCTAACCTACCTGGGGGAAGACCCTCTGGCTCTCTCACCCCCTACCGCCCTCTCTGGCGTCGGGCTACCCGGGTCCTCTCCTGGGATCCCGGGCCCCATTGGACTCTAAACTGGCTCCCAGAGCCTACCTGCGGCCTCACCTGGCCGACAGACTAACAGTGGCGGAGTGCCCAACCAATCATTCTCACCAACAGGCCACACGCCCAGCCAATTTCATCTCACTAATGCACCCAACACAACACTTCTGTGCAACTACCCACCCCACAGATGCCAATATCCAACCACAATTTACCTACTCCCTCTACCTACTTTTAAGCTACCCTCCCCGGGTACTCGTGAAGGGGTCCGTCCTTCCCCCATCCACTTCCTTCGCACCATACACTCCACTCCACGTATTTCACACTACTCACTCCACACCATTCATTCCATACTCTATTTATTCCATCCAACCATTCTCACTTGCCACCATGCAAGTCAATCACCCAATGCACAATCACACCCATTCTCAATACTCTGCTCATGCACTTTCTACACACACACATCATTCTCACGAGCATTGCCTCACTTCATCACCCTCTCTACAAACACACTGCATCATCTAATCTACCTGGTTTTCCCTCTGACTTCGTGCTTCCCTGTCATCCCTTATACTACTATGCACTCCCTCGTCGTTATCATCCAACTAATCTGTTCTACGTCCCCACTACAGGTATAATGTCGCTACTTAACTCTCATGTCCCCTAAAGTCATTTCTAAATCCCTATACATGAACCAAGCCCTCCCTGGCTCGGTTTTCACCGCCATACCCCATAAAGCTACTGCTCCTTTGCCCAAATGATACGATGTGAGGGATGGTACATCTACCATCCCTCTACACCATATACCATTTGCCATCAATTTCCCAATCACTACCATCCGTCCACTACTCTGAGCCTCTCGGTACGTCATTACATTATCAAAGCTCGGCTTCGCAAAGCCGAGCAAAGAATTCGGGTGGTTTGGTCTCCTGCAGGTTGGGTCCGTCCGGCATTCGGATTCAGGGGAGGAGGTTTCGTCGGGCCAAGGCTCCAAGCACCATCCCTACGCAGGGCCTTGCGCTCCCATGTGCGGTGGCCCAGCCTTGCCAGGCCGGAGCGCCGCCACCACAAGGGGGTGCCGCTCCGCACCCTTCTCCTTCCCCTCGAACTGGGCGGCCCGCTTTGCCTAACAAAGCGCGGCACCGACTGTGCAGGGCGGAGCCCAGCCCGAATCGTGCAGGAGCGACGCGGCCACTATCCCGGCCAGTCCCCGCAGCACACAAAGCCTGTCACGGACCGAGAGCTCGCGTCGGCTATCCGTCGGCCTGAACGCTGTCCCGGTCAATGTCGATGCTCGGATTGCATTCTCACACCATGCGTTCCCTTTCTTATTCACAAAACCCGGCACTCCAATGCCTCTCGTGCATCCCATACATTCCCTGCACTCTATCACTGCACTCTCTCTCCGTGCACACTCTTCTCTCGCACACTCTGTTACACACCACTCTCGCGCACCCTCTTGCACACTCATCCTACTCGCACACTCCATTGCACACCACTCCTCTGTTACGTACTCTGTAACACTCACCACGGGTGAGCATTCCAGCATCCACCCACTCACGTGCTCCGGTGTGCTCCCACGCACACACTCCACAACCATCCCAGGTGTGCATTCTCGCACCCGCTCCTCATCCATCTCACTCTCTGTATCACTCATCGTTCCACTTCCACACTCACACTCCGATGTGCATTCACTCTCGCACTCGGTATCAGTATCACACTCTCGTTCCGGCGCACTCTTCTTCCTCACACGCGCGCGCCATTTCCACTCACACAGCGCACCACGGACCTCCCACAAACGCCCGCGGTACGCTGGGATCCCAAGCACGCGAAAATTCTTTTCGTGCCAAACACTCTCCTGCAAAATATTTTTGCACCATATACCACCCTACTCACCTTTGGGATCATCCTCTCCACACGCACCTGCAAATCTTTATAAGGATTAGCAAGTACGGCATCAGGATGCGAATACAGACTTTGAGCATATTCCATTTCTCCCTCCAATTCATGCTCCACCTCTGCCGTCTCTCCAATTCCAATTTCGACTATAATTCCTTTGATTTCTTTTTCCTCGATGACCGCTGGGGATAATAAAATAGAATTTTCGAATTCTGCGGTCGCCGGCTTTCCCATACCCCGGGTCACGATCTCTACCCCGGTCCACGTAACTGCGCTTTGCTCCCACTCGCTTAACCCGTGCTCCTCAAGCCGCGCTACCTCGTCATGTACCCCTGCACCTCTCCGCTCAACTCGCAGTCCCTCTCCCTCTCCAATTCTTTTGCCTCATACGCGGCCTTGTCCCTTGCCAACCCCTCATTAATTTCTTGGGCTTGACCATTTATGTCCTCCAATTGGTCCCCTACTTTGTCCTCTAATCCTCCCAATTTGACTTCTAGACCCCCAATTTGGTTCTCAAATCCCCCAAATTTGCTTTCTAACCCTCCAATTTGATCGCCCAATTCATTCCTCAACCCCCCAATTTGGCTTCCCATTCGCTCACTATTGGCCCTCATTTGTTCTTTCTGGGCACTCATTGTCCCATTCATCTTTTCCATTTCTTCCCCCATCTTGACCATAAAGGCCATCATTTGCGTCATGAAGAGGTTCATATCCACCGGTACTGCGGGCTCGGCTCTCGTTGCCACGTGCGAGCCGCCGCCATTTTGTGCGCCTGCAACCCCCTCTACCGCACCTTCTCCAACCTCCTCTTCCATCTCTCCCACTTCCTCCCTAGGGTCCTGGTTGACTCTACCCCTCCTTCTACCTCCTCCACTGGCATCCGATCACCTTGATTATCCATGGCATGACTCAATTTGGATCTTTTAATAAAAATTTCGGCCGCTCAAAATTTTGAACAAAATTTTGTCCGAAAAATAGAAAAATTTGGTTCGGGTCCAATCCCACTCCCAGACACCAATTGTTGCGGCCAATATGCACAATTGGTGTCCAAAATTTGGTCTATAAAATTTAGTCCCAGGTTCCAGATCCCAACTCCTGACTACCAATTGTTGCAGATTCGGGGTTTGGCACTCCCGTTGCCAAGGGGGGGTTAATCCCCTTGTCTTTTAAGCTGGCCGTCCCCCGATCCTGGAAACTATAACGCTCCTCTGCGGTCGAGACTGGCCAGGGCGATTGGTCAATGGAGGTCCCAAATACCTGAGTGCCAATCTCTCCGCAAAGCAGGGAGATAATTCCCGCTCGGACCACGGACAAGATGGAATTTGCCAAGCGGTTAGCAATCGGAAGCCCGAGCCATTAACAAAAGGACTAACCCGATCCTGAGTGTTTGGCCAAATCGTGCCGCGGGTACCCAATGGACAGAAAAGACTAAGACGATCGAATGAAAGAAGAAACCAAAGTGTAAAGGAAGAACACAGGAATTTATTAACAACAATAATTAGAGGAAACGAAAGGAAGAATGTACAAGGGAAGAAGAAGAAGCAGAACAGTGCAGTCTTAAACAGTCTTAATTATCACGCCCCAGGACAACACAAACAGACTTACACGTAGGGGTAATGATGGCAGGGAAGGAAGGTCCAAGCAGATGGACAGCGTGGGCCCCGGCTCCGATCCATGCTCCACCCCGGTTCACGCTCCGGTTCCGATCCATGCTCCGGTTCTGCGGCGAAACCCGGCAGGCAGTGCTGTTCGTGTCTTGTTGGAAAGCGAGCGGACCTTATTTGTCGGGGTTCATATATCGGGGAAGGTATTCGGCTTTCTCCCTCTCTCTCTCAACATGCATGAAGGGCCGAAGTTCAACAGAAGTCCCCGGGGAAGTTTTACGCGCAGCTCCAGCCAGAAGTCCGTGGCGAGAAGCAATCCAACAAGTAGTCCGTCAAAGGGCTCTGCGCGGGCGCTTATATCATGCGCTTTGAGATCAAGCCGCGTATCCTCGCACTCCGCCCACCGGTGAGCTCACCTCAGCCTTGGTTGGTTCGCGAGGGCTCACCGGCTCTGCCCCTAACAGGGCCACGCCTCGTTCTGAGCGCTCCGCCCCCTTCTTCTCCGGCTTGACCGCGTGCGTAATGGCGGCCGGGTGAGGCAGCGAACGCTGCTGGGCGAGCAGAGGCGCGTAACAATTTGGAGAGAGTCAAGCCGCAAAATGAATGGGATTGAAGGACCTATCTTATTTAATTAATGCAACGCAGATTCAAACTATTGGAAACAGAGCCTTACCTAAAACACCAACTAATGAAATAACTAGAGTTCCTATGGTGCCCTACGTGTTGTATATGGACTAATTAGGGTGCGACCTTTACCTTTAGAAGATGGGAATATTTACAGGGAATTATTTACCATGGATTATTATTTACAAGTGCCGGTTCTAAAAACTGTAACAATATTCATCGAAGCTTGCTAAATGGCTTTATTGTGATAAGTAACAGAAAAAGATCGAGTTTCAGGGTGTTTTGTTAATTTTTCAGAGTTATGCCCTCTTTTGACTTAGAAAATGGGGGCCAGAGGGCTGTTCATATGTAGGCAGGATGATTTTCTCCTTTTTCCTCACCGGCCTCGCGATCAACAGCTCTCGAAACGAATGGAACACGTTTTATTAAATTGAGCCAATCAACGGTGTGTTTGAGCCAGGTGACCAATTGGCGTGCCTGTTGACATCATGTGAGGAACGGTTTTGGGTGAGAAAGAGATAGTTCAGTAGCGTGAGGAGCATCTGCGCTTTCCCTCAGCCACCCGACAGAAGTTCAATCAGGACTCCCCACTGAGGCATTGCCACAGGGGTTTTTTGGACCATCCCAGTGAAAGGAGAACCCAGTTCCATGATCCTCGGGATACCAGTGACAAGTTTGCTCAGGCAGGCCGTAGACTCACTTCACAGCATAACGGCTGTGGGGAAACAGTTGCCTGCTCATGCCACCGAATCTCGGCAAAGGAGCCTCGCTTGGCTCAAACAGATCTGAAGTTCCCCCATTTATATATAATTTTTTTTTTATCAATCTCAGTCTTATAATCCTTTTTTGTTCTGCGTCCGACTACCTTTCGAGTGTGTCTGTGTCGACAAGGATATGGAGTAAGGCAGACGAGACCAAAATCTTAATAGTTAATAAGTGGGATTCATTTTTCGTTCAGGATGGCTTCTTAATTTTTACGGCAGAGCCCATAGGGCAAAGCAGTCTAGAACAGTGTTCGTCCATCCGTATGTATGTATGTATGTATGTTCCCTCAAACGTATACCAATCAGAGCTGAGGATCTGGTCACATGACAGGGTGATGTGATTATGCCTGATGTCATTACGACGTACAACGGCTGACGCCACACTCCGGCATTTTGATTCCAGTCGTTCAGGCCAAACATATCGTCGAACCTGTCATTTATCACAATCGCCATGCTCTACCACTACGTTTTTCATTTAGTGTGAAACACAAACAAACCGATTGTTAAAATGATCATCAAATATCGAAAGCATAGACATTACAGATCTTCCAACGACACGGTACGTATAGGCCTTAGGCTTCGTGCCTTCATGCCTCACTTTCAGACCGCTTCAGACAAATTAGCGCAGGTTTCTTAATGCAGTAGTGTTGTTTTCGTAATAATAATAATAATAGCGTTAATACTAATAATATAGTGAAGGAGCTATGCTCCTACGCGAGTTGAAAGGATTGACGCGACAAAAGACGGGAATTCGTCCGAGTTTCTTTATTCAGCAAAACCAAACTCGGGTACTCTGAAAAAGCCCGTTTATCGGGCAGCAATATATATATGCAATCAAACACGGCGAGAGTGGGTGTGCCCGGGCGGCCTGGGCGAGCCCGGGAAAGGCAAGTCTGGACATGCCCGGGAAAGGCGAGACTGAGCGTCTCCGGGCAGTCTGGGCGAGCCCGGGAAAGGCAAGTCTGGATATGCCCAGGAAAGGCGAGACTGGGCGTCTCCGGGCGGTCTGGGCGAGCCCGGGAAAGGCGAGTCTGGACATGCCCGGGAAAGGCGAGACTGAGCGTCTCCGGGCGGTCTGGGCGAGCCCGGTACAGTGATCGCTCCCTGGTTGCGTCTTCGGCAGGTGTAAGGCGATTGTGTATGCTCAGCGGCAACCGCTACAATAGGAAATATAATCGTAACACTGCAATCCCTTTGTCGTTCTTGCAAAGTTTCGAGATCGAAGCGGTGTATGGTTCATGAATCAATGATAAGCGGTGTACGGTACAAATAACGCGGAAGTAAGGAATTAGCCTCTGTTTTTCAAATTAATATCATTTTCATAATAATGATAATGTAACGATAATATTATTGTAAATCTAATCGCAATACTAATCCCTTCATAGCGACTGCAAAGTTACTGGAGGTTAAAATATATCATTTTCTATATATTAAAGTCGCGGCAGTTTTATGTCCAGTCATCACACTAGGTCATTACGACTATGATGTCATTCATTATGATGGCTGACTCCACCGACCGACGCTTTAATTTACTAGTACACCTGCTCACTACAGGAGTGGCAGGAAGGGTCATTCCTCTTTGGGGTATATAGATTACAGTCGATCGATGATCGGGTCTCAAGAATATGAGGTGTGTTCATTTACCAAGTTTCTTGTGGAGATTGTTTGTGGTTTGCCAAGTTTAAGCATTTCTTGAGCCAAGTGGTTTAAGCATTCGAGCAAGCACTCCATTCAAAACCGTTAAGGAACGGCTGGCTTGGCAAGCACTAGCTAGCTGCTTGGTAAATGAGCACACCCTGCCCTTCCTCCCTTTCAGTTTCATGTTAAACAACAGGAGTTTCATTGGTGGTTTTCAAAACAAAACCTTAATTGGTGGGTTTGAAAAGGCCGCTACAAAAAACGCTACTTTAGCAGCAGGAAGGGTCTTGTTATTTACCCAACTCTTGTGGGGTATATAGATTACAGAAGATCTTCGCTCAGTTCTGTAAGTAAAACTTACCTCAACGGATGTCGAGATTCCTCCAAATTTCTTTGCTTAATGTTATAACAGCATTAACGACTGTTTAAAAAGCTAATCATATGTGTTTGTGGTTTATAATATTTTTCAAGCCCAGCTACACCGCTGTTAGACTTCCGGTCTTGTTTTTCTGTTATAGTTGTTGTTTTATGTGCATCCTGCCCACGTTAATTTTGTTCGTTTTAGTAAACTTTGTATTTGAATTATTGTGGATGTGTGGCGGGCACAAGGGTCAATAATTCCGCGCACCAGTGGGTGGCGCGAGCGTCCAGGCGGGGAACTGAAATACATGCCCCGCCTTTCGGCCGATCGGCCATGCCCGGGGGTAAGGCGTGGCCTCGGGACATATATGCGGGCTCTAAGTTCGAGCCCGCCCAGTGCTGATATGCGAGCTTGTAATAAAGACTCTTGTTTGTAGCCACGCGTTGTGGCCTACCTCTCTGGCAATCGAGTCGTGTGTGCACAGCACCACACTGGTGACCCCGATTGGTTCAGCCGTTGCTGACCCCGAACGTGCCATGGCTACCATCGCCATCGCAATCAAACTCCCGGAGTTTTGGGAAGCGCAAGCCGACGTTTGGTTTGTGCAGGCCGAAGCTCAATTCCAACTCCGGGGCATTACGGCAGACCAGACCAGGTACTACCACGTGGTCGCCGCCCTCGGGCCCGGCACTGCTGCCTGTGTCGTGTCCATCCTTCGGCGCCCGCCGGGCGACCACAAGTACGAGGCACTCAAACGTCTCCTCCTCGCCACATTCGGGCTCAGGGAGGTCGAACGTGCCGACCGCCTCCTGGACCTTCCCGCCCTCGGTGACACACGACCATCTGCCCGGATGTATTTCATGTTGTCCCTGCTTGGAGACCAGCGCCCGGATTTCTTATTCCGAGCACTTTTCCTACGCCAGCTACCTGTACAGGTGCGCCTCGCGCTGGCCGGTTCCAAAATAATGGAACCCCACACCCTGGCTTGAGAGGCCGACAAGTATTTCGCGGCCTGCGACACGCGGTCGGTGTACGGTGCTGCCGTAGTGGATCCCGGCGTGGAGGCTACAGTGCCCCCTGCTTCCCTTGTGGCCGCTGCTACGCCCCGCCCACTACCACCACCGCCACCACCACCGCCGCCGGCACGGCCGCCGCGGGGGCCACCGCCGCAAACCTGGTGCTACTACCATGCCAGGTTCGGCCGCAAGGCTAAAACGTGCCGCCCGCCGTGTTCTTTTGACGGGTCGGGAAACGACCGGGCCGGCGCTCACTTGCGGCCATGAGCGTCGGCCATTCCGGCAGCCTCCTGTTCATCATGGACACCTCGTCCGGGTGCCGTTTTCTTTGCGACACAGGAGCGCAGGTAAGCGTCCTCCCTGTCTCCGCGTCCGACAAGCAAGCCGCGGGCCGGGGCCCCGCTTTGCTTGCCGCCAACGGTACACCCATCTGCACATTCGGGAAGCGTTGCCTCTCACTGCGGTTCGGAGGGCAGCGCTTTCAATGGTCGTTCATCACCGCCAGCGTGCCAATGGCCCTGCTCAGCGCGGACTTCCTATGTGCGCATGGGCTGTTGGTCGACGTTAAGCGCAGATGTCTCGTCCAGGCCGAAACCTTCAGCTCGCTCGCTTGTTCGCTGAGCGGCTCGTTGAGCGGCTCACCGAGCGGCTTGCCAAGCGGCTTGCTGAAAGGTTCCGTCCCGGCGAGGTTAGTCTGTACGCTTCCGGCAGTGGACGAGTTTACCCGCCTCCTCGCCAGTTTCCCGGCCCTCACGCGGCCCACTTTTTCAGCGGTGGCTGTCAAACACGGGGTGGAGAACCATATCCCCACGGTCGGGCTGCCGGTCTACACCCGGGCACGCCGCCTCGACCCCACGAAGCTCGCCGTGGCGAAAGCGGAGTTTGCCACGCTGGAACGGCTGGGTATCGTACGGCGCTCCAACAGCGCTTGGGCCTCTCCCCTGCACATTGTGCCGAAGCCCGGCGGCGGATGGCGGCCGTGCGGTGACTACCGCCGGCTCAATGATGCCACCACCCCCGACCGCTACCCGGTCCCGCATATCCAAGACTTTTCCGCCCGGTTGGCAAACACGACCGTGTTCTCCAAGGTGGACCTCATCCGGGGCTACCACCAGGTCCCCGTACAACCGGACGATGTCACAAAGACAGCCGTCATCACCCCTTTCGGCCTTTTTGAGTTCCTGCGGATGCCTTTTGGGTTGAAGAATGTGGCCCAGGCGTTCCAGTGGCTCATGGACAGCATCTTGCACGACTTACCTTTCATCTATGTCTACCTGGACGACATCCTAGTCGTGAGCGCGTCCCGGGGGGAGCACCTGCTCCACCTCCGCACGCTTTTCGAACGCCTGGGCCAGCATGGCCTGATCATCAACCCCACAAAGTGCCGCTTTGGCGTCGCCGCCATCGACCTCTTGGGGCACCGCATCACCAGGCACGGGGCTGTCCCTTTACTGGCCAAGGTGGAGGCCGTCAAGAGTTTTCCGCGCCCCCGCACGATCAAGGGGCTCCAGGAATTCCTGGGCATGGTCAATTTTTACCACTGCTTCGTGCCCCGCGTCGCCCAGCTCCTCCGTCCCCTGCACGAGGCCCTCCGGGGGAAGCCGGGCAAAGGTGACATCGCCTGGTCGGAGCTGATGGCCGCGGCGTTTGCGGGCGCAAAGCTGGCCTTGGCCAATGCCACCATGCTGGCGCACCCGGTGCCCGATGCACCGATCGCCCTCACCACCGACGCGTTGGACTATGCGGTGGGCGCGGTGCACGAGCAGTGGGTGCGTGGTGCTTGGCAGCCCCTGGCGTTTTTTAGCCGGCAGTTTCGCCCGCACAAACGCTGCTACAGCACCTTCGACCGCGAGCTGCTCGGGCTCCACCTGGCGGTCCGACACTTCCGCCATCTGCTCGAGGGCCGCCCGTTCATGGCTTTCGTTGATCACAAGCCCCTTGTGTTCACGATGGCCAAGGTCGCCGAGCCATGGTCGGCCCGGCAGCAACGTCACCTCTCTGCCTTGTCCGAGTACATGACGGACATCCGTCACGTCGCGGGTAAAGACAACCCGGTGGCGGATTGCCTTTCCTGGTCCGTCGCGCACGCGGTCCACCTCAGGATCGACTATGCCCGGATGGCGGAGGACCAGACCGCTGACCCCGGCATCCAGGCCTTGCGGACTGCCGTCACGGGCTTCCGCGTCACCGAGGTGCCGTTCGACGTCGCCGGCGCGGCCCTCCTGTGACGTCTCCCTCGGCCGGCCTTGCCCCATCATGCCCGCTGGCTGGCAGCGCCCGGTTTTCGACGCCATCCACGGCCTGTCCCACCCGGGCACGAAGGCCTCCCAGTAGCTCGTCGTGGCGAAGTTCGTCTGGCATGGCCTCAGGAAGGACGTCCATGACTGGGCCAGGATGTGCCTCGCATGCCAGCGCGCAAAGGTCCACCGCCACACCCAGGCCCCGTTGGCCCCGTTTACGGTGCCCGAGCGTCGGTTCGACCACGTCCACTTCGACTTGGTGTGACCTCTACCCCCCTCGCGGGGGTTCACCCACCTCCTCACCATGGTGGACAGCACCACACTGTGGCCGATGGCCGTGCCATTGGCGGCGACGTCTGCTGCTGATGTGGCGCAAGCCTTCATCGCCACTTGGGTTGCCCGGTTCGGTGCCCCCTCGGACATCTCGTCCGACCGCGGCCCCCAGTTCACCTCGGAGCTCTGGAGTGTGGTGGCGCAAGGGCTCAGCGTCAAACTGCACCGCACCACGGCCTACCACCCCCAGGCCAACGGCCTGCGTGAGCGCTTTCATCGCTCGATGAAGGCCGTGCTCCGGGCCAGCCTCCGTGACGGCAGCTGGGCCGACAGGCTCCCCTAGGTCCTGCTGGGTCTCAGGACGGCGCCCAAGGACGACCTGCACGCGTCCTCGGTGGAGCTGGTCTTCGGACAACCGCTGCGGGTACCGGGCGAATTTATCCCCGACTCCACGGCTCCTTGGTCCATGGCGCAACAGCGCTCCACCCTGCAGGAGACCGCCCGTAGGTTCGCCCCGGTGCCGACGGCACACCACGGTTGCCCGTCCTCCCACGTCGCCCCGGAGCTTCGCACGGCTGAGTACGTTTTCGTCCGGCATGACGCCCACCGGGCACCGCTACGGCCCCCGTACGTGCTGGAGACCGGGGACAAACATTTCACCGTGGACATTGGCGGTGCCCCGGATCGTATCTCCGTGAACCGCCTCAAGCCGGCCCACCTCGATCTGGACCACCCCCCGCAAGCAGCTCTGCCTCCATGTCAAGGCCGCCCCCCGGTGGTCAGACCCCCGGCACCCCCCAGCCCTGCCGTCCCGCTACCCCCCAGCCCTGCACGCATCACCAGGGGGCGTTTCGGCCAGGTCATCCGGCTTCCCCGCAAGCTCACCCTTCAGGTGCGCGGGAATTCTGGGGGGGGGGTGCGTGTGGCAGGCACAAGGGTCAATAATTCCGCGCACCAGTGGGTGGCGTGAGCGTCCAGGCGGGAACTGAAATACATGCCCTGCCTTTCGGCCGATCGGCCACGCCCGGGGGCAAGGCGTGGCCTCGGGACATATATGCGGGCTCTAATCTCGAGCCCGCCCAGTGCTGATATGCGAGCTTGTAATAAAGACTCTTGTTTGTATCCACGCGTTGTGGCCTACCTCTCTGGCAATCGAGTCGTGTGTGCACAACACCACAGATGTGAGATTCATCGCTTCTCTGTGCGCGAATATTTTACCAATGAGCATGTGTGTGTTGCAGTCTTGGCGCGTGCAACAAATTAAGAATTAATGTTCCCCAAGCTGGCATTTAGCATGCTCCAGTTTAAAATTCAAGTCTCAATGTTCAGGCCATCTTGCCGAGAGTTAACCCGGGCGTCACCAGGTTCGAGTCCGGTAAGACTCGGCCAAGTGTTCATTTTAATATCGTTATAGATCTGGCCTAGGGGTATAAATGGTGCATATATTACAACAGTTATTTCATTGTGCATGTTAGCATAAATGCATGTAATTGTTGTAATTAAAGAGATAGCGTTGAGCAAAGCGTTTAGAAAGCTCTTCTTATCTTCCTTGCCCAAGTGTTTGGGTCTAAGCCCGGTTCCCCTCCTTCCCAACCACCCATTACTTACATGCTGCAATGTGTATGCAAGTTTATGCAACAGCTGCAATATTCAATCCCATTGTCAATCTGTCTATGTATCTGTTCCAATGTCAATCTGTCGATGTGTCTGCCCCAATGTCAATCTGTACACTCTAACAGTTGCAGCAATCCAGAGGTGGCACCATGGCAAAACTGTGCAGAAGTATGGGACGTGCCACAATAAGGAATTCCGGCACATTCAAGGACCATGCGTGATACGGAAAATCCCTGGTTTCCTCGACAATCAGCCAGGCCTACAGATCGTCACCTGATGGCTGTGTCAGCCAATGGGCACGCACTGTGGGGGCCCGAACCACCCTGCGAGACATAATAAAAGCCGGGACACTGCGCTGGTAAACTGCTTGTCGCATGCTTCAAAGAGTCTCTGGTTGCCTACTCTGTCGTCTGCTTCGCGGTGCTCTTTTCTGTGCCTGCCAATACCGGGTTTGTGTCGTACTTGTGGTTTTTTTGGTGCAGGCTGCGAAATGCAATGGGAATGGGAATGAGGACCACGTGCAAGGAGCTGGGACTCACCCCCGGTTTGCGTACTGCATGCGCAGTAGGTTTTCTCTTCTCTTTTTGGGTCTCACGATCTGCCATGATTTTTTCCTGGGAAAGCTACATTTCCAAGCTAGCCTCCAAAGCCAGTCGCCGACTGGGCATCCTCCATGGTGCGAAGTACTTCCTTGGCACTATGGAGCTACTCACCACTTACAAAGCTTTCATCTACAGCTTGATGGAACACTGCTCTCGACTCTGGGCTGGTGCTCCGGCCTCTCACCTAGCTCGGCTTCACGCTGTAGAAACCAAAGCTTTCAGAATCATTGGAATCTCCCGCGATGAAGCTGATTTTGAGGGCCTTTCACTCTCTCACCACAGGCAGGTTGGTGGTCTTGCCTATCTTGCACCACCTGCTCTGTCCCCCAGATATTCCTGCAGGATGCACAATGTCTGCCAGCAACCCTCAGTTCTGAAGAAACTTCCAAAATCAAGACTCTCTGCTCCCCTCACTTTTTCATTCCTCTTTTTCCCTACCTCTGGAACAAACTACTACACTCTTCAATCCCACTCCTCCCTCCAGATCTTCAAAACAGTGGTTCATCACCATCTTGTATCTTCCCCCATCAAAAACCTTGATTTTTTTCCCTTCCCCAATTAATCCACCCCAAACCCACTTCCTTCAAATCCCCTGTAGTGTCCATCTTGTTTATCCAGTGTACCCCACCCCAGCTCTCTCTCTTCCACAGATCTCCTGATGTCCTTGTTCACTACTGTTGTTGTGCTTCCTTCTCTCTCCCGCTCTTGTCTCCCGTTCCCTTTATTGTAATTTTTTATGTTCAATGTGTTAGGTCTTATTTGAGCCATGGGCCCCCTCCCCTAAACTTTCTAAGTATACAAAAAAAAAAACAAGAATAGAATACATGGCATTGACAAATATATATTTAACTCTGATTAGAAAACTATGCATTGGCTCATATATGGTAGGGATAATTATAGATACTTACTAAGTAGTTCTTGACCTGTTCCTCTGCAGGAATAATCTGCCTCGTCTCTTTCCTAATCGCCATCATTTTTGTCACGAATACTGGGAACTACTGGCTTCAAGTTTTTGATTCATTTGCGGGTTCCATCCCACTCCTGATCATTGCATTTTTTGAGATGATTTCAGTGAATTACATCTACGGATACAAAAGGTACGACTGCTTACAATGTTACGCTAGTCCAGGGTGCCCAACAAAGAAAACGTCACTTCCTAGGTGGAAGTAATAATAATAATAATAATGCATTTATTTTATATAGCGCTTTTCAGGAAGCCCAAAGACGCTTTGACAGAGTGCAAAACATAACGCATAGCAAAACATAAAGACAATTGCAAAAAAAGAAGAATCAATAGGGAAATATTCAAAGCACAAAGGAGGGAGAAGGAGAGGAGATAGTCAGGGGTTAGATGCTGTGGGTTAAATGTTGAATGCAGTGTTGAACAGGTGGGTCTTGAGTGATGTTTTGAATGTGGTGAGTGAGGAGGAGTCTCTGATGGTGTGAGGTAGCGAGTTCCAGAGGGTGGGAGCAGCGATGGAGAAGGCCCTGTCCCCCCAGGATCTAAATTTGGTCCGGATGGGAGCGGTCAGGAGGTTGGTACCAGCAGAGCGGAGGTTGCGGGTGGGAGTGTGTCTGGAGAGGAGGTCAGCCAGGTAGGATGGGGCCAGGTTATGGAGGGCTTTGTAGGTCAAGAGGAGGATTTTGTACTGGATTCTCTGGGAGATGGGGAGCCAGTGAAGCTTGTAAAGGACGGGGGTGATGTGGTCACGGGTCCGGGAATGGGTGAGTAGACGGGCAGCGGAGTTCTGAATGTATTGGAGTTTATTGGTGATTGTTGAGGGTGAACCATAAAGGAGGCTATTGCAGTAGTCCAGACGGGAAGTGATGAAGGCGTGGATGAGGGTTTCTGCAGCCACAGAGGAGAGGGATGGACGGAGACGGGCGATGTTTTTCAGGTGGAAGAAGGCTGTCTTTGTGATCTGTTTAGTGTATTTGTCGAAGGAGAGGGTTTGGTCAAAGATGATGCCAAGATTCCGGATGTGAGGGGAGGTGGACACTGGGAAACCGTCGATGTTGAGGGCAAAGTTATGGGTGGACTTGGTGAGCGTTTTTGGGCCAATGATGATTATTTCAGATTTATCACAGTTAAGTTTGAGGAAGTTGATTTGAAGCCAGGATTTTATTTCAGTGATGCAGTTTGTCAGGATAGAGTGGGTGGCGGTATTTGATTGTGAAGTGAAGTGAAGGATAAGGATAAGGTGAAGTAGGATAAGTATGAAACTTCCCATCTTTGTTTCTTTTTTCTTTTGGTGCAGGTTTGCTGAGGACATCGAGTGGATGATAGGTCACAAACCGGGTATATTCTGGCAGATCACCTGGAGGTTCATCAGCCCTGCCATTATGCTTGCCATCTTCATATTCTACATTGTGGACCTGGTCCAAACCCCCGTTTTCTACAATTTCTGGGACCCAAGTGATGTAAGTTGTGCACACCAACATGTCAAGCCAACTTCCTATTTCAGATGTGGTGGAAAAAATGTCCGATATTTTCCATTAAAATATTGCCTTGTGGGATTTGTCAGTGCAAGTGAGAAGCATAACCACCCTGGAACACTTGTATAAGTTAACATCATCTTCACACCTGCCTTTCTTGTATTCTGTCGAATCTAAAGCTCTCAACATCATTGGCGTACCCCACAAAGAGGCTTAGGTACAAGACCTGTTGCTCTTGCATATTACAGACAGGTTGGAGGGTGGCATGGGGGGGTTATGGCAGGGGGGCATGGGGGGAGAGGAGGGGGGTGAGGGGAGGCTGCTGTTTTTATTGCCTCTCTTCCAGTCTTGCTCCTTTCTCAGCATTCTGACCATCCACAGCTCCCCCAGGATGCATGCATTTTTGTTACCCATTCTTGGGCTGGGATTGCATATTCACGTATTGAACAACACAGGGTATCTGTAAATAGACACTTAGTTATGACTACCATGGTTAGCAACAACATAGGTAGCTGATGCTGTGACATCACACTTGTTAGGCTAGCAATTCAACTCGTGAAATTGATCTGTCTGACTCCGCTATTCGCGGGGGATACATTCCTGTAAAGTGCCGCGAATTATGAAACCGCAAATGGCGGGGCATTGTTTCAATGGAAAAAAGAGGGGATTGGTTGCCGAATCGTGAGAATCCACAAATGTTGAGGCAAAATCCGTGAATGTCGAGGAAAAATCCACGAATGTCGAGGCAAAATCCACGAATGTCGAGGCAAAATCCACGAATGTCGAGGCAAAATCCGCAAATGTCGAGGCAAAATACACGAATGTCGAGGCAAAATCGGCGAATGTCGAGGCAAAATCGGCGAATGTCGAGGCAAAATCGGCGAATGTCGAGGCAAAATCAGCGAATGTCGAGGCAAAATCCGCGAATGTCGAGGAAAAATCCGCGAATGTCAAGGCAAATCCCACGATTGTTGAGGCAAATCCCACGAATGTCAATGAAAATCCACGAATGCATGCCGTGCCATTGATTCAATGGGGGAAAAGAGAGACAGCTAATTGTACTAAAATATACGGTGGAGTGTTTTCATTTTCTGCAGTAACCCGTGGGAATGACTGAAGTGTTATGCAACTGGTGGAATATCCCACGAAACTGTTCACAGTGTGAATGGTGGGATATCCCACGGAGCAATGTTTACTGTCTGTTTGGATATCCTGCAAAGCATCCCGCGAAGCAATGTTTACCGTGTAAACAGCGGGATATCACATGTAGATATTGCCAGTGTGAATGGTGGGATATCCCTGAAACATCCTTCCAATCAATGTTTACCATGTAAACGGCAGGATATCATGTGAAGTTATTCACAGTGTGAATGGAGGGACATCCTGCAAAGCAATGTTTACCATATGAATGGCGGGGATATCATGTGAAGCTATTCACAGAGTGAATGGTGGGATATCACGTGAAGCAATGTTTACCGTGTGAATTGTGGGATATCACGTGAAGCTATTCACAGTGTGAATGGCGGGATATCATGCGAAGCTATTCACAGAGTGAATGGAGGGACATCCTGCGAAGCAATGTTTACCATATGAATGGCGGGGATATCACGTGAAGCAATGTTTACCGTGTGAATGACGGGATATCAGGTGAAACAATTCACAGTGTGAATGGTGGGATATCCTATGAAGCATCCCCCGAAGCAATGTTTACCGTGTGAATGACGGGATATCATGTGAAGCTATTCACAGTGTGAATGGCAGGATATCACAGGAAGCAATGTTTACTGTGTGAACTGTGGGATATCACGTGAAGCTATTCACAGTGTGAATGGCAGGATATCATGGGAAGCAATGTTTACCGAGTGAACGGTGGGACATCACGTGAAGCTATTCACAGTTTGAATGGTGGGATTTCCCACAAAAGTCACTTGGCTGCGAAAGCCGTGAAAACGTGAAGCATAGTGCTGCGAATGTAGTTAGAGCAAGTTATGATCGTGGCTCGTAGAAGATTTTTTTTTGCGCATTTCCAGCTGCTTTGTGTTTGCCTTGTGAAAGATCGGTTTTATAGCTGTTTCATGCTCGCAGCTCGTGAATTTTATTATTATTTTTGTTCCACGAAAATCGCGAATTCACGTGACACTTGGCCGCAAATAGAGAAGCAGGTCGCAATTTATCGACTGGGAACACGCGGAACCCGCGAATTGTGGGACCGCGAATAGCGGGGTCCAATTGTATATGGCAATATAAAGCAACGATATGGTTTATTACGCTCAATACAATTGTCTTTGTTATCATTTAATCTAAACTCCATGCAATAAATACAGACTTGGCATTTAATATGGAATATTTTTTTTTCCTTGACTTGGGTTTACTTTCTGAACTCAGTATATCAATCTGGTGAGTTTATTTTACCCTTCGGTGATGTCTTTGTTGAAAGAACCATGTCACTGATTGTCTTTCGCAGCAAGAAGTCAATAACAGGATTATATCACAGGTGGCGTGACAAAATGTAAGGATACATTTGACGATTGGCTTCACAATCGGGTATATAAGGGTTGTTGCATTCTGTATTAGTGGAAAACAACTGCTGCACGTCTACAAAAGTTATTGCCGCTTCCTCTGGAGATGGTCCGTCAACTTGACAATGCTGTTTGTCATGGAGTGGTGGCTTTACGAAATGCTGGCATGAAACAGCGTGCTATTGCTCGGCAGTATGGCATCACTCAAGGTCAGGTGTCAAAGATCCTGAAACGAAATGCCCAGAGGGGTGTCCCTACTCCAATACCGAGGCTAGGACGTCCACGCAGAACCACAAGGAGAGATGATCGCCAGCTGCACCGGTTAGTCTGCAATGGCCGTACCAAGTCAGCTAATCGGCTTAGGGCTGAGTGGCAGTAACTGACAAATGTGCCTGTATCCAGAAGGCTAGTCAACCAACGACTGGTTCAAGAAGGCTATCGTGCCAGGCGTCCCCTGAGAAAGCCACGCCTGACCAGACAACACAGCCAGCGCCGATTGCAGTGGGCCAGAGAGCACCGTCAATGGCAGCCAGGACACTGGAATCACGTGACCTTCAGTGACGAGTCTAGATTTCTGGTCTATTGTCAAGATGGCCGCGTCCGAGTGCGCAGACAAGTGCATGAAGCCCACAACGAAGATTGTGTAGTGCCAAGAGTCCAAGCTGGAGGTGGTGGGGTGACCGTTTGGGCTGCTTTTCATGCAGGGGGCAAAACTGACCTGGTTGTTATGAATGGAAACCTGAACCAGTTCAAGTACAGGGTCATTCTGGAAGAAACATTGCTTCCATTTGCTCGTGCAGCCTTTCGAGGAAACTTTGTCTTCCAAAATGACAATGCACGGCCTCATCGTGCTCGCATGATCCAACACTTTCTTGCTGACCGTGGTGTAGAGCATATGGAGTGGCCTGCCATGTCCCCGGATATGAATCCGATAGAGAACTTGTGGGCAGAATTAACGCGTCAAATCGACAACTTGGACCAGCAGCCTACCTCTGTGTGTGAATTGCAGCAGACTATTGTCACTGCATGGCAAGCAATTCCTGTCCAAACCTTAGCAAATCTCGTGAACAGCATGCCTCGACGTGTACGTGCTCTCCTGAATGCTCGTGGGGTTTACACGTAGTACTGAACTGTAATTTTACTGTCCGTAATCCCAGTCATAATTTAGCTTTTGTTTTTGTTGAAAAAAAAATTGGCTAATGTGCAAAATAAAGAGATACTTCTGGAAAACGTACAGAAGTTTAACACAGTACTGTCCATGAATTTAGTTCGATATCAGTTTACATCACTTTCAAGGATCAATTTATTTGCTTCGAAATGTCAAATGTGGTTTTTGTTTCTTTTAAAGGTCACATTAACAAAATCTAGAATAATTTCAACATAATTCCAATGAACTTTTGGTTCTAAGTCATCTTTAAAAGTAAGTTCACCCCCACAAAAAAATATTCTGGAGCGGTTACCGGTAGCATGACACAATTACCCTGCACCGGCCGATGACGCAACCGGCGAGCGGTCACGTGTCCGGACTCGCCCGGGCGTGTTGAGACTTGCCTTTACCGGGCGAACGCTTGCCTTGCATACCACGCCCCGTTGAGAGGCGTGGCTTATCTATTTGCATACCACGCCCCGCCTGAGAGGCATGGCTTTTGTGTGTTGAGTTTCTGATATATATTGCCGCCCGTTCGATGGGCTGATTCAGTGCTTTGGAGTTCGTTTGAGTGAGCTGGGAATAAATAGCTCAGAGAGACTTAATTCCTGGCGTCGTCCATTTTGTCCGATTTTATCGTGCAAGCACAGCTCCCACAATTGGTGACCCCTTTCTACGAACACGGCGATGGAGTCAGCTGTAGCTTTGAAGCTCCCGGGCTTTTGGGAATCTCACGCGGCCGTTTGGTTTGCTCAAGCGGATTCTCAATTCGCCCTGCGAAAGATTACGGAGGACACGACGCGCTACCACCATGTGGTCTCCGCGCTCAATGCCTCCTCCGCTTCCTGGGTTCTGAGCTTCCTACAGCACCCGCCGGATGCTGACAAATACGGCGCGCTCAAAGACCTACTCCTCGGTGCGTTTGGACTCACGGAGACCGAACACGCACGGCAACTACTACACCTCCCGGAGTTGGGCGAGGCCCATCCGTCCGAAAGCATGGACCACATGCTTGCTCTACTCGGCGACCACAGCCCGGACTTCCTCTTCCGTGAGCTGTTTCTCCAGCGGCTACCAGGGCAGGTACGATTAGCTTTGGCTAATTCGCCCATCACGGACGCTCGCGCCCTGGCCAAGGAGGCCGATAAAATTTGCTTGGCCAGGCGACACGTCGGAGTGGCCACCTGGGACCCTGGGCCGACCGAGGCAATGCCCACGCCACCACCGGCGCCTCCACCCGCCGAGTCCGTGCCACTGACGGCTGCGGCCGCCGCGACGCCCCGTCGACCGAACCCGACGTGACCGCTGGAGCCTCCACCAGAGCGGACCATGTGCTATTACCACGCCAGGTTCGGGCAGAAGGCCAGAACGTGCCGCCCACCGTGCACTTTCGGCAGGTCGGGAAACGACCAGGCCGGCGCTCGCTGCCTGCCATGAGCGTCGGCCATTCAGGCAGCCTTCTGTTTATCACGGAAACGGAGTCCGGGCGGCGTTTTTTGTGCGACACCAGCGCTCAGCTGAGCGCGATACCTGCCTCGGTGGAGGACAAACAGGCCGCGCTTTGCGGTCCCGCTTTGTTCGCCGCAAACGGTTCCTCCATCCGCACCTTCGTTTCGCGCAGCGTCGAATTCTGCTTCGGGGGCCAGCGCTTCAGGTGGGACTTCATCACGGCGAACGTGCCCATGGCCTTGCTGGGTGCAGATTTTCTTTGCGCGCATGGGCTTTTGGTCGATGTCAAACGGCGTCGGCTCATCAACGCGGAGACCTTCAGCTCGCTCGCTTGCTCATTGAGCGGCTCCGCTCCGACCAAGCTAGCCTGCGTGCTCCCGGCCATGGACGATTTCACCCGCCTACTCGCCGAGTTTCCCGCCCTCACGCAGCCGACGTTACGCCAGGGCCCGCAGCCTCGACCCGGCCAAGCTCGCCGTGGCAAAGGCCGAGTTCGACGCGTTGGAGCACCTCGGCATCGTGCGGCGCTCCAATAGCGCGTGGGCCTCACCACTGCACATCGTGCCAAAGCCGGGGGGCGGATGGCGCCCGTGTGGCGACTACCGCCGCCTCAACGACGCTACCACCCCCGACAGGTACCCGATCCCGCACATCCAGGACTTTTCCGCCCGTTTGGCGGGACGGGTCATATTTTCCAAAATTGACCTGATACGGGGATACCACCAGGTACCTGTCCGGGCGGCCGACGTCCCGAAGACGGCCGTCATCACGCCGTTCGGCCTGTTCGAATTTTTGAGGATGCCATTTGGCCTCAAGAACACGGCCCAGGCGTTCCAGCGCTTAATGGACGGCGTGCTGTGCGACCTGCCATTTCTTTTCGTCTATCTGGACGACATCCTCGTCGCCAGCACGTCCCGCGCCGAGCACCTCCTCCACCTCCGAACACTGTTCGGTCGCCTCAGCGAGCACGGCTTAATTGTCAACCCGGCCAAATGCCACTTCGGCACGACGACCGTTGACTTTTTGGGCCCCCGCATCACCAAGACCGGGGCCGTGCCGCTGCCGACCAAGGTCGAGGCCATCACCACATTCCCGCGTCCCCGTTCCATCAAGGCCCTGCAAGAGTTCCTCGGCATGGTGAATTTTTATCACCGATTCGTGCCCCGTGCTGCTCAGCTCATGCGGCCCCTTTACGAGGCCCTCCGGGGCAAGCCGGCCAAGCATGACATCGTTTGGTCCGCGGCCATGGACGCGGCCTTCGCGAGCGCAAAACGGGCCCTCGCCGACGCAACGCTGCTGGCTCACCCGGTGCTCAACGCGCCCATCGCCCTCACTACGGACGCCTCCAACTACGCGGTGGGCGCCGTCCATGAACAATGGGTGGACGGGGTTTGGCAGCCACTCGCTTTTTTCAGCCGGCAACTCCGGCCGAACGAGTTAAAATACAGCACGTTCGACCGCGAGCTGCTCGGTCTATTCCTGGCCGTTCCCCATTTCCGACACCTCCTGGAGGGCCGCCCGTTCACGGCTTTCGTCGACCACAAGCCGTTGGTCTACGCAATGGCCAAAGTCATGGAGCCGTGGTCGGCCCGCCAGCAGCGCCACCTCTCTGCCGTGTCGGAATTCACCACAGACATCCGGCACGTCGCCGGCAAAGACAACGCCGTGGCCGACTGTCTTTCTCGGGGCAGCGCAAACGCGGTCCACCTCGGCGTGGACTTCGCACTCATGGCGGTCGACCAGACCACCGACACCTCGGTGCAGGCCCTCCGGGCGGCGAACACGGGCCTCCGCCTGGCCGACATCCCCTTCGCGGGCACCGTCCTGCTCTGCGACGTCTCCCAGGGCCAGCCTCGCCCCATCGTGCCCATTTCCTGGCAGCGCCGCATCTTTGCCTCCATCCACGGCCTTTCTCACCCGGGCCGGAAAGCTTCTCAGAAGCTGGTGTCGGCGTGTTTCGTCTGGCACGGCCTTCGATGGAACGTCCGCGACTGGGCCAACGCCTGCACGGCCTGCCAGCGGGCCAACGTCCACCGCCACACCCAGGCCCCGCTAACACCTTTCACCGTGCCTGCACGGCGTTTCGACCACGTCCACGTGGACCTGGTTTGTCCCCTGCCCCCATCGCGGGGGTTCACCCACCTGCTCACCATGGTGGACAGGACCACCAGGTGGCCGGAGGCCGTGCCCCTCACCTCCACCACCACCGCCGACGTGGCGCAGGCGTTCATCGCCACCTGGGTCACGCGCTTCGGTGCACCGGCGGACATCTCGTCCGACCACGGCCCACAGTTCACGTCCGAACTTTGGGGCGCGATCGCCCGCTCGTTGGGGGTCACGCTGCACCGCACCATGGCCTACCACCCCCAAGCCAACGGGTTGTGCAAGCGGTTTCACCGCTCCATGAAGGCCGCACTCATGGCCGGCCTTCAGGACGACGGTTGGACCGACCGGCTGCCGTGGGTCCTTTTGGGCCTCCGCACGGCCCCCAAGGAGGACCTCCGGGCGTCCGCCGCCGAGCTCGTCTACGGCCAGCCGCTCCGCGTCCCGGGCGATTTCGTGCCCGACGCTACCAGTCCCTGGTCCACCGCACACCAGCGCTCGGACCTCCAGGAGGCCGCCCGACGATTTTGCCCCCGTGCCAACGTCCCGCCACGGTGGCCCCCAGTCCTACGTCCCCCCGGCGCTTCGCACAGCGGAGTACGTCTTTGTGCGTCATGATGCGCACCGGGGGCCACTCCGGCCGCCGTATGATGGGCCCTTCCGGGTCCTGCGACGGGGCGACAAGTCCTTCGTTGTCGATGTCGGCGGCCGGTCGGACCGGATCTCTGTGGACCGCCTCAAACCGGCGCACGTGGACGTCGACCGACCACCACGGTTGGCCCTTCCTCCGCGGCGAGGACGCCCCCCATCCACAGTTCCCCCCGCTCGACCACCCACCACCAGATCGGACCCCCCCCACGACCCTCCAGGGGTCGCTTCGGCCGGGTCATCCAGACCCCCCTTAAATTGACCCTGCCGGTGCAGGTCGATTCTGGAGGGGCGTGTGTAGTGGTTCCCGCTGAATGTACACAATCGCCTTGCACCTGCCAGGACGCGGCCAGGGCGCGATCGCCATGCCGGGCTCGTCCGGACGGGCCCAGACGCGCCTCTCCTGGGCATGCCCGGACTCGCTGTTCCCGGGCACGCCCGAACCTCCCAGGCATGCCCGGTCTCGTCTTTCCCGGGCATGCCCGCTCTCGCCTTTCCAGGGCTCGCCCAGAGCGTCCGGGCATGTCCGCTCTCGCCTTTCCAGGGCTCGCCCAGAGCGCTCGGGCACGCCCAGCCTCGACTTGCCAGGCCGCGTCCAGGACACCCGGGCATGTCCAGACTCGCCTTTCCAGGGCTCGCCCAGAGCGTCCGGGCATGCCCGCTCTCGCCTTTCCAGGGCTCGCCCAGAGCGCTCGGGCACGCCCAGCCTCGACTTGCCAGGCCGCGTACAGGACGCCCGGGCATGTCCAGACTCGCCTTTCCAGGACTCGCCCTTGACACCCGGGCATGCCCGGTCTCGGTTTTCCCGGGCAAACGCCCCGGCATAAATGTGTATATATATTGCTGCCCGATAAACGGGCTTGTCAGAATACCTGAGCTGTTTTGTTTCAATAAAGCAACTCGGACGAATTCCGTATTTGGTCGCGTCAATTCTTTCGACTCGCGTTGGAGCGCAGCTCCTTCACGCTTACCATTTGCCCGAAGGTCCGTTTGATGGATGGAGGACCGCCCCACTCAAGCTGTAACACAACAAAATGTGAAAAAGTCAGGGGGGTGAATACTTTCTGAAGGCACTGCATGTACTGCATGTACTTATGTTTATCCTCTATAGAAAATGCTTTACGATCTGTTAATTCGGCCTTGTAACCTTGTATTTGCGTACGGTATTCAGCTTATGGTCACGTGGGTTCTGATGACGTCAGTTCTGCTTGGTGAAGGGGTCACGTGAATGCTTAATTAAGCTACTGACATTGAAGCTCCAGCGAAGCATCCTGTGGAAATGAATTATTATTATTATTATTTTTGTATACTGAATCGAGGCTCGTGAAAGAGCTGACATTTACTTCACAAACAAATCAACCAGACAAACAAAATATATAAAAAGAGGGAGCGGAAGACAAGATGGGGAGAGAAGGGGAAGCACACAAACACAACATTTGAGAGCAGGGAGATGTGTGGGAGGGAGAGGGCTTGGGGGGAGGAGGCATGGGAAGGAGGGGGGGCGAGGGGGGGGGGTGGGAGAATTATAAAACACAAGGACACCAAGGACTTCCAGGACAGAAGTTGGTATTTCAAAAAAGTGGAATTGGGGTGAAATTAGCTGGGGTAGAACAGATCAAGGTTTTGGATGGGGGAAGATAAGAGATGGTGGTGAACAGCTGTTTTAAAGACCTGGAGGGAGGAGTGGGATTGAAGAGAGTGAGGAAGTTTGTTCCAGAGGCGGGAGAAAAGAGGAATGAAGGAGTGAAGGTGAACAGAGAGTCTTGATTTTGGCAGTTTAACCATAAGAGGGTTGCAGGCAGATCTTGTGCGACCTGTAGGAATATTTGCGGGACAGAGCCCAGAGAGAGCTGGGGGGGCAAGGCCAGAGAGGAGTCGGTAGAAGACGGAAAGACCACCAACCTGCCTACGGTGAGTGAGTGAGAGGCCCTTGGAGTTAGCTTCATCGCGGGAGATTCCAATGATTCTGGTTCCAATATTCAATGATTCCAATAATCAATAAAGTGTTAATTGGGCCATGTAGCCTTTTTTATTTTTTTGTGCATTCAACTTATGGGTAGCCTGGTGTTGGTTTAGTGGTTAGGGTGCCGGCTTGGGATCCTAGGATCCTGGGCTCGAATCCCAGTCGATCGCTGAATTAACGTCCAGGAGGGTTGACTCAGCCTGTCATCCTTCCGAGGTCGGCAAATTGAGCACCAGTTCACTGGAATTCCTTGTGTGTCGCAAGAGGCGACCAACAGGGTTGGCGGCAGGAAGGGCATCCGGCCATAAAACATTGCCTCAAAAAGGGGACCACGGTGCCCGAAAAAGGCGAAACCCTGCTATCCGGGGAAAAATGGCCTTCAAAGGTGGTTCTTCTTTCTTTCTTTCATTCAACTTATGGCAATGTGGGTTTTGGTGAAACGGACCTACTTCTTCACGTGAATGAGCGGTGAAGCTTAATTAAGCTATTGCTATTAAGACTTCAGCGAAGCATCCTGTGGAATTAATCTACAAAGTGCTAATGAATATTCGGAGGGTGAAGGGATAATAGTGGTAAGTTTAATGCAAAGTTTCATTTGAATTGTCGCTAATTTGGTTTCGGGCCTATGTGTCTAGGCCATGTGCACATCACGTGCGTTTGCCGAAGTAAACGCGGGTTTATATATTTGACTTTTGATTTTGCTATTGTATTGTTTATTAATATTAGCTTTCGTATTTACCATTTTTGTGCCGTTCATTTCTTAATGTTCCTTCCTTTTCATTTACTTAACAGTTGACCATGTCGGAACCATACCATGGAGGATGACTATGTGTGTTGAAATAAAGTCATCAACAAGTTCACGCATGCGTATTACAACCCGAACCCAACGAGTTGCCCTCTGAATTTACAATATCAGGCATTTATATACTCGGTTCACTTATAAAGATGGCGATCCTGCACCAGGCCTTCTGTGGGGCCCTCGAAATAGGGCACACATGCTAACAGAAGACCTTGCTTATAAAACGATAAACAAGATCTAAGGCACTTACAGCTAAACTCTTACAGTGTGGCGGACACAAAAGCCCACTGGCGTGGTGACATCATTCCACGCACCAAGTGGGCGGTGGCCACGCCCGAGGGGTAGGCGTGGCCTCAGGATATACACCGGGCGACCAGCCCGGAAGAGTTCAGTGTTACAGTGTAGTCTTACAATAAAGACGTTTATATGTTACCGCTTGTCCGCTTCCTCCTTGCTCACAAGCAGCGCGCGTAACGCCGCGCTTTACTGGTGACCCTCGACGTTGGATCTGCCGGAGCGATCCTTCCACACGCGATGCCATCGCCATGGCCGCCTTCGTCAAACTTCCGGAATTTTGGGAGGCTCAGGCCGAAGTCTGGTTCGTCCAGGCCGAAGCCCAATTTCAGCTTCGGCACCTCACCGGCGATGACACGCGCTACTGCCACGTCGTCGCCTCCCTCGGGCCCGGCACGGCCGCTCGAGTTGTGTCCGTCCTTCGCCACCCACCGGACGGCCACAAGTACGAGGCACTCAAGCGGCTACTCCTAGCCACGTTCAGCCTCACGGACGACGCACGGGCCGACCGCCTCCTGGATCTCCCCGAGCTCGGTGAGACGCGCCCGTCGGTCCGAATGGACCATATGCTGTCACTGTTGGGCGACGAAGCCCCCGGTTCGCTATTCCGGGCGCTTTTCCGTCGCCAACTTCCAGCGCAGGTTCGCCTCGCGTTGGCCGGGACCGGGCTAACGGAACCCCGAGCATTGGCGGCCGAGGCGGACAAGTACTTCGCCGCTTCGGACACGCGGGCGAGCGTTGGCGTGGCCGTCACGGCCTTCGACGCTGCTGTTCCACAGCATCATCTTCTACAGCACGCGGAGGTTCAGCAGCATGCTGATACGCACCTCGTGAACGCCGCCACGCCCCGCCCACCGCCGCGGCGAAAACCGCCACCGCGGGGAAACCCGTCGACTCCACCGGCCTGGCGGAGCCAGCCGCGCTCCTCCAGCTCCACCACCTGGTGCTGGTTCCACGCCAAGTTCGGCCACGAAGCTCGGCGGTGTCATCCGCCGTGCTCCTTCAACGGGTCGGGAAACGCCCGGGCCGGCGCTCAATTGTGGCGATGAGCGCCGGCCGTTCGAGCAGCCTGCTGTTCATAACGGACACCTTCTCCGGGCGCCGTTACCTGTGCGACACGGGAGCACAGGTGAGTGTCATTCCCGCCGGCACGTCAGACAAGCACGCCGCGGGTGGGGGCCCCGCGCTGCTTGCCGCGAACGGGACGCCCATCCGTACGTACGGAAAACGCTGCCTCTCTCTGCGGTTTGGAGGGCAGGTTTTCCGATGGACGTTCGTCACCGCCGACGTGCCCATGGCACTGCTTGGCGCGGACTTCCTGTGCGCTAATGGGCTCCTGGTCGACGTCAAGCGCAGACGGCTTGTCCAGGCCGAGACGTTCAGCTCGCTCGCATGTGCGTTGCCCAGCTCAACGAGCGGCTTGCCAAGCGGCTTGCCGAACGATTCGGTTCCGGCCACGTTGGTCTGTACGCTTCCGGCAGCGGACGCATTCACCCGCCTCCTCGCCGGCTTCCCGGCCCTCACGCGGCCCACCTTCTCGGCGGGGGCCGTCAAGCACGGGGTGGCCCATCACATCCCCACCGTCGGGCCACCGGTCTACGCCCGGGCACGCCGCCTCGAGCCGACGAAGCTGGCGGTGGCAAAAGCGGAGTTCGCTACCCTGGAGCGACTCGGCATCGTTCGGCGCTCAGAGAGCGCTTGGGCGTCGCCGCTGCACATCGTGCCGAAGCCCGGCGGGGGATGGCGACCGTGCGGGGACTATCGCCGTCTCAATGACGCCACGACTCCCGACCGCTACCCCGTCCCCCACATTCAGGACTTTTCCGCCCGTTTGGCGGGCAGGTCCTTCTTCTCGAAGGTGGACCTCATACGCGGCTACCATCAGGTCCCCGTCAGGCCGGAGGACGTCCCGAAGACGGCGGTCATCACGCCATTCGGACTCTTCGAGTTCCTGCGCATGCCCTTCGGTCTGAAGAATGCGGCTCAGGCGTTCCAGCGACTGATGTACAGCGTCCTGCGCGACTTGGATTTTGTCTACGTCTACCTGGACGATATCCTCGTCGCCAGCGCGTCCCGCGAAGAGCACCTACGCCACCTCCGCACGCTCTTCGAACGCCTGGGCCAGCATGGCCTGATTGTGAACCCCGCAAAGTGCCGGTTCGGCGCCGCCACAATCGATTTTCTGGGGCACCGTGTCACCAGGCACGGAGCCGTCCCCCTGCCGGCCAAGGTGGAGGCGGTGAAGGGGTTTCCGCGCCCCCGCACGATCAGAGGGCTGCAGGAGTTCCTGGGCATGGTGAACTTTTACCATCGGTTCCTGCCCCGTATCGCCCAGCTCCTGCGCCCCCTGCACGAAGCTCTCCGAGGTAAGCCGGGCAAAGGCGACGTTACCTGGACCGAGCAGATGGACACGGCGTTCACGGGCGCGAAGCTCGCCTTGGCTAACGCCACCATGCTCGCGCACCCGGCGCCCGATGCACCGATCGCCCTCACCACCGATGCCTCGGACTACGCGGTGGGCACGGTGCACGAGCAATGGGTGCGTGGAGCTCGGCAACCGCTGGCGTTCTTTAGCCGGCAGCTTCGCCCGCCCGAACGCCGTTACAGTACCTTCGACCGCGAGTTGCTCGGACTTCACTTGGCGGTCAGGCACTTCCGCCATCTGCTCGAGGGCCGGGCGTTCACTGCCTTCGTCGACCACAAGCCGCTGATCTTCGCGATGGGCAAGGTCACCGAGCCGTGGTCGGCCCGGCAGCAGCGTCACCTCTCGGCCGTGTCCGAGTACACGACGGACATCCAGCACGTCGCGGGGAAGGACAACCCGGTGGCGGATTGCCTTTCCCGGGCCGTCGCCCACGCAGTCCACCTCGGCATCGACTATGCCCGGATGGCAGCGGACCAGGCCGCTGACCCCGACGTCCAGGCCTTGCGGACCGCCGTCACGGGCCTCCGCGTCACCGAGGTGCCGTTCGACGGCGCGGGCGCGGCCCTCTGGTGCGACGTCTCCCTCGGGCGTCCTCGCCCCATTGTGCCCGCGGGCTGGCAGCGCCAGGTGTTTGACGCCATCCACGGCCTGTCCCACCCGGGCGCGAGGGCCTCCCAAAGGCTGATCGCCGACAAGTTCGTCTGGCATGGCCTCCGGAAGGCCGTCCGCGGCTGGGCCAGGACATGCCTCGCGTGCCAGCGCGCCAAGGTGCACCGGCACACCCAGGCCCCGTTGGCCCCGTTCACGGTGCCGGAACGCCGGTTTGACCACATCCACGTGGACCTGGTGGGACCTCTGCCCCCCTCGCGGGGTTTCACCCACGTCCTCACCATGGTGGACCGCACCACCCGGTGGCCGGAGGCCGTGCCCTTGGCGTCGACAACGGCGGCCGATGTCGCGCAGGCTTTCATCGCCACCTGGGTCGCCCGGTTCGGCGCCCCCTCAGACATCTCATCCGACCGCGGCCCCCAGTTCACCTCGGAGCTCTGGGGGGTGGTTGCGCAGGGGCTCGGGGTCCGGCTGCACCGAACCACGGCCTACCACCCCCAGGCTAACGGCCTGTGTGAGCGATTTCACCGCTCATTGAAGGCCGCGCTCCGGGCCACCCTCCGTGACGGCGGCTGGGTCGACAGGCTCCCCTGGGTCCTGCTGGGCCTCCGGACGGCGCCCAAGGAGGACCTGCGCGCATCCGCGGCGGAGTTGGTCTTCGGGCAACCGCTGCGGGTGCCGGGCGAGTTCCTCCCCGACTCCACGGCACCATGGTCCGCGGCACAGCAGCGCTCCGCTCTGCAAGAGACCGCCCAGAGGTTCGCCCCGGTGCCAACGGCATGCCACGGGCACCCACCGACGCACGTCGCCCCGGAGCTTCGCACGGCGGAGTACGTCTTCGTCCGCCACGATGCCCATCGGACACCACTGCATCTTACAATAAAGACGTTTATATGTTACCGCTTGTCCGCTTCCTCCTTGCTCACAAGCAGCGCGCGTAACGCCGCGCTTTAACAGAATGGTTCACATTATGTTTTGGTACTATCTGATGCAAGAATTAAAGGTATGAGTGACATAATTCAATTCAATTGATTGGGCATAATTTAGAAAGAAACACACCTTTGTAGGAGCTGTGCTCCCACGTAATCGGAAGAATGGACGCGACAAAAAGCTGGAATTCGTCCGAGTTTCTTTATTGTCACAAAACAACTCGGGTACTCTGAAAAGCCCGTTTATTGGGCAGCAATATATATACACATTATCCCGGAGCTTTTGCCCGGGAAAGGCGAGAGGGGGCGTGGCCGGGCGTCCTGGACGCGGCCTGGCAAGTCGAGGGCGGGCATGCGGGCGTCCCGGATGCGGCCTGGCAAGTCGAGAGCGGGCATGGCCGGGCGTGCCTGGGCATGCCCGGGCGTCCCGGACGAGGCCTGGCAAGTTGAGAGCGGGCCTGCCCGGGCGTCCTGGACAAGCCCGGCATGGTGATCGCTCCGCGTCCTTGGTAGGTGCAAGGTGATTGTGTAAACCCAGCGGTAGCCGCTACACCTTTCTATATAAGGTCCCACAGTTGACAGTACATGTCAGAGCAGAAATTCTACGATGAAGTCCAAGGAACTGTCCTTATAACTCCAACATCAGCCTGTGAGGAGGCATAGATCTGGTGAAGGATATAAAACAACTCGTATAAAGCACGTCAAAAATGACGGGTTGGAACAGTTTTTGACGGTACAGCCACGTGAGCATACCAAAGTCTGAAGTCTGGGCCTAGTGTCAGTGCTTTTAATCATCTTTATTTGTAAGACATCCTACAGACGTAAATGAACACTTGTTTTACTCTGCTCACATTGCACATCACGTGCAGCAAATTTCACCTCCCTGTGCCTTGTATTTATTGTGATTAAAAAATACCGCTTCTGTGCACAAACATTGAGGCTCAGTTTGCAAGCCACCGTCTACAATTCCAATGCACGAGGCATAATTACTTTTCTTTTGGGTCTTCAGAGTCCTTGGGGTCTTTTGTGTCCTTGGGGTCATTTGGGTCCTTGAGGTCTTCAGCGTCTTCAGCATCTTTTGTGGCTTTTGTGTCTTTTGGGTCTTCTTGTTCATCGGTGTCTTTTGGGTCATTTGAGTCTTTTGAGTCATTCGAGTATTTTGGGTCCTCAGTCTGGATCGTTGGGGGTATTTAAGGGTCTTTGGGGTATTTTGTGTCTTAGGGGTAATTTGGGGTCCACTGGGTCCTCAGGGTATTTAAGGGGCTCTGGGGTCTTTTTGGTCTTTTGGACAGTTTCAGTCTTTGGGGTATTTCGGGTCTTTAACGGTCTACGGGGTATTTTAGGTTTTCAAGATCTTTTCGGTATTCTGGGTCTTTTTTTTTTTTGTATACAGAATCGAGGCTTGTGAAAGAGCTAACATTTATCAAACAAACAAATCAAACAAACAAGCAAACAAAGTATATAAAAAGGGGAGCGGTAGACAAGATGGGGAGAGAAGGGGAAGCACACAAACACAACATTTGAGAGCAGGGACATCGGGAGATGTGTGGGAGGGAGAGGGCTTGGGGGGAGGCAGGATAGGTATAAAACACAAGAACACCAAGGACTTCCAGGAAAGAAGTTGGTATTTCAAAAATACCAACTTTTCGATCTTTTCGGTCTTTGGGGTTTTTGGGTCTTCTTGGTCTTTAAGGGTCTTTTGGATATTTTGTGTCTTGGGGCCTTTTTGGTCTTCTGGGTCTTTTCAATCATTTCAGTAACTGAGATCTTTTGGGTCTTCGGGCTTTTTTAGGTGTTCAGGGTATTTTTGATATTTTTGGTCTTCAGGGTATTTAATGGTCTTTGGAGTATTTTGGGTCTTTGGAGTATTTGGGGTCTTCATGGTCGTTTGGGTCTTTAACAGTCTTCAGAGTCTTTTGGGTCTTCGGGGTCTTTAAGGGTATTGGGGTCTTTTGGGTTTTCAGGGACTTGTCGGTCTTTTAAGTCCTCTTGGTCATTTGGGTCCTTGGGGTCGTCAGGGTATTTATGGGTCTTTGGGGTATTTTGGGTCTTTGGGGTCTTTTGGGTGTTTAACAGTCTTCAGGGTCTTTTTGGGTCTTTGGGGCATTTTGGGCCTTAGGGGTTTTATGAGTTTTCGGGGTCTTTAAGGGTCTTCGGGGTATTTAGAGTCTTCATGGTCTTTTGGGTCTTTAAGGATATTGGGGCCTATTGGGTTTTTTTGGGTCTTTGGAGTATTTTGGGTCTTACACTGTCTTCGGGGTCTTCAGGGTATTTTTGGGTGTTTGGGGCCCATTGGGTCTTCAGGGTCTTTGGGGTAGTTTGGGTCTTTGGAGTCCTTGGGGTCTTTTGGGTCTTCATGGTATTTTGAGTCTTTAACAGTCTTCAGGGTGTTTTGGGTCTTTGTGGTATTTTGGGTGTTTGGATTCCATTGGGCCTTCAGGGTCTTTTGGATCTTCAGAGTCCTTGGGGGTCTTCTGAGTCTTTGGGATCTTTTGGGTCCTCTGTCATTTGGGTCCTTTAGGATGGTAGTATCGTTAGGATGGTAGTATCGTTGAGAGAGAGGAAGACAAATGATGAATTGCGAAAGATGATGGGAATAGAGCCTGTGATTGATGCTGTGAAGAGGAACAGGTTGAGATGGTTTGGTCATGTGTTGAGGAAGGATGAAAGTGACTGGTTGAGAAGAGTGATGGAAATGAATGTAGAAGGGAGTAGAGGTCGGGGAAGACTGAGAAAGACTTGGCTAAAGATGGTGGAAGAAGAAATGCGGGCAAGGGGGTTAACAAAGAGAGATGCAGAAAATAGGGCAAAATGGAGAAGATTGTCATGGGGACCGCAAGGCTAACCCCCGCTCTAGCAGGGAAAATGGCCTTTAAAATACATGTTGTGTTGTTGTTGTGTCATTTGGGTCCTTGGAGTTGCTTGGGTCTTTTTGATCCTCAGGGTCTTTTGGGTGTTTGGGGTCCCTTAGGTCTTCAGGGTCTTTTCAGTCTTTTGGGTCTTTGGGATATTTTGGGTCTTCAGAGTCCTTGGGGTCTTCTGGATCCTTGGGGTATTCATGGTTGTGTCTTTAACAGTCTACAGGGTATTTTGGGTGTTTGGGGTCCATTGGGTCTTCGGGATCTTCTGGGTCCTTGGGGTCTTTTGGGTACTCAGTCTTTTAGGTCTTTTAACTGGTTGACACACAGTCGTGTTCAAAGATTTCCCCTTAACCCCATCGCCCCCCCCCCCCACTCCACTCAAATCCCTCCAAAAGCACTACTCAAAGCCTTTAAAACCTAGCCTTATGAAGGGACACACACACACACACACACACACACACACACACACACACACACACACACACACACACACACACACACACACACACACACACACATTGTGTTTTATATGGTAGATTTATAAAGAGTGCTGAAAGTTCCCAAGCTCAATCATTAGGAAATAGAAAGAATATGGATCTTCCCAGATTCTTCCTGGAGCTGGCCGTCTGACCAAACTGAGCAACCGGGCAAGAAGGACCTTGGTCAGGGAGGTGACCAAGAACCCAATGACAACTCTGACAGAACTACAGAGTTCCTTGGCCAAGATGGGAGAACCTGCCGGAAGGCCAACAGTCTCTGCAGCACTTCACAAATTTAGGCTTTATGTGAGAGTGACCAGATGGAAGCCAATCCTGAGAAAAAGGCACATGATAGCACACCTGAAGTTTGCAAGAAGGCACGTGAAAGACTGAGAGCATGAGGCAAAAGATTATGTGATTTAATGAGACGAAAATTGAACTCTTTGGCTTGAATGCAAAGCGCTATGTCTGGCAAAAACCACGCACAGGTCATCACCCATACAACACCATCCCTACCATGAAGCATGGTGGTGGCAGCATCATGCTATGGGGATGATTTTCAATGGCAGGGAGACTTGTAAGGATAGAGGGAACAATGAATGGAGCCAAATACAGTACAGGCAAATCCTGTTTGGAGAAGAACCTGCTTCAGAGTGCAAAAGGCCTCAGACTGCGGTGAAGATTTACGTTACAACAGGACAATGACCCAAAAGCATACAGCCAAAGCAACACTGGAATGGCTTCAGAACAAAAACATGAAAGTCCTTGAGTGGCCCAGCCAAAGCCCAGACTTTAATCTCATTGAGAATCTGTGGAAAGACTTGAAGATTGCTGCTCACCAACACTCCCCATCGAACTTGACAGAGCTTGAGCAAATCTCCAAGGAAGAATGGGGGAAACTCCACAAATCCAGATGTGCAAGCTGATCGACATACTACTCTAATCGCTGCCAAAGGCGCTTCTACGAAGTATTGACTCAGGGATGGATACTTATGTAAATTAGACATTTCTGTATTTCATTTTCAATAAATTAGTGAAAAAAATTCTAAAAACATCTTTTCACTTGTGCCATTATATGGGGTGATTGGGGTATTATGCGTATATCGGTGACAAATATTTAAGTTTAATTGGTTCACGAGTTATCAAGTGACCACTATATTCGTCATGTGTGTGCGTCTGTCTGTGTGTGTGTGTGTCTGTCTGTCCGCAGCATAACTACCCAATGATATCATCCGATCTTGATGAAACTTGGGTGGGAGGTTGATATCATGATCTAGTTGTGTCCTGCCTAGATTGGGCGTATTGCGCCCATTGTGGGCGGAGCCACGCCCGAAAAAGATGTCTTTTTAGGGGTAATCGAGTTCAAGCTACATCTTCTCCGAGGGGTTTGGTGGAATCTGACAGGGGTTTCGATATTTGGTTAGGCAAATGTCAGGTGTATAGCCCCACGGAGCTCGATTTTTTAAATATATATTTTTAATTAATTAATTAATTAATTTTCATTTCATTTTTCACCGAATTTTCGGTATTGTGCAGCTAACTAATCTCATAACTGATTATACATTATTTTCTATCTCATTTCAAGGTCAGTAACCTTCGTTTTGACATTTCCGGGCCTGGCCTGTCCGGGATTGTTTCGGTTACAGTCCGTCCTTTGTCATAGTCGAGGGACTAAGGGAGATATGAGGCTATGTTCGTGCAAATCAGTCTAAAAGCACCAAATTTGGCCCAGATGTAGTTCAGGGCATGCTCTAATGATTTAGCGAGAGCGCCCGAGCCGGCGACCCCCGGGGTCACCATGACGGCCAAATCCAATATGGCCACCGCCCGATCAAGGTTTCGGCTATAACTTTTGATCCAGATACAACAACAACAACATGCATTTTAAGGCCATTTTCCCTGCTAGAGCGGGGGTTAGCCTTGCGGTCCCCATGACGATCTTCTCCATTTTGCCCTATTTTCTGCATCTCTCCTTGTTAACCCCCTTGCCCGCATTTCTTCTTCCACCATCTTTAGCCAAGTCTTTCTCGGTCTTCCCCATCTTCTACTTCCTTCTACATTCATTTCCATCACTCTTCTCAACCAGTCACTTTCATCCTTCCTCAACACATGACCAAACCATCTCAACCTGTTCCTCTTCACAGCATCAATTACAGGCTCTATTCCCATCATCTTTTGCAATTCATCATTTGTCTTCCTCTCTCTCAACGATACTCCGCACATCCGTCGAACCATTCGCATTTCCACCCTTTCCAACCTTCGTTGCTGCTCTACGTACATTACCCATGTCTCGCTCCCATAAATCATAACACTTCTCACACATGCAGCATACACCTTTCCCTTCAGCTTCAACGACACTCCCCTCATCATCAGCACGCCACTCAATTCCCGAAACTTCTTCCATGCAGATCCAGATGAGCTACAAATACAAACGTGGTGTCTATTTTATGTTTTTGGACCATTAGAAACACGTTGGAATGCTTATCTTTACGATTGGGTGTGTCGGGACCCCTAATTTGCATATTTCCAAGATGGCGACTACCTGAAAATGAGTTTTACCATAACTTTTTTTTTTGTTTGTATACTGAATCGAGGCTCGTGAAAGAGCTAACATTTATTTCACTAACAAAACAACCAGACAAACAAAATATACAAAAAGAGGGAGCGGAGGACAAGATGGGGAGAGAAGGGGAAGCACACAACCGCAACATTTGAGAGCAGGGAGAAGTGTGGGAGGGAGAGGGCTTGGGGGGAGGAAGCATGGGAAGGGGGGGGGGGGGAGAGGTATAAAACACAAGGGGACCGAAATTAGCGGGGGTAGAAAAGATCAAGGTTTTGGATGGGGGAGGATAAGAGATGGTGGGGAACAGCTGTTTTAAAGACCTGGAGGGTGGAGTGGGATTGAAGAGAGTGAGGGAGTTTGTTCCAGAGGCGGGAGAAAAGAGGAATGAAGGAGTGAAGGTGAGCAGAAAGTCTTGATTTTGGCAGTTTAACCATAAGAGGGTTGCAGGCACATCTTGTGCGACCTGTAGGAATATTTGGGGGACAGAGCCCAGAGAGAGCTGGGGGGGGGGGGGGGGGGCAAGGCCAGAGAGGAGTCGGTAGAAGACGGAAAGACCACCAACCTGCTTGCGGTGAGTGAGTGAAAGGCCCTTGGAGATAGCTTCATCGCGGGAGATTCCAATGATTCTGAACGCTTTGGTTTCAACAGCGTGAAGACGAGCTAGGTGTGAGGCAGGAGCACCAGACCAGAGGGGAGAGCAGTATTCCATAGAGCTGCGGATGAAAGCCTTGTATGTGGTGAGGAGCTCAGGTGTGCCAACTTGTGACTCTTTTGGCAAACATGGTGTCTATTTTATGCTTTTTGAGCATTAGAAACACATTGGAGTACTCAGATTGATATGATTGAATCTATCTAGAGCACTCTAATTTGCATATTACAAATATGGCCGCTATCCTGAAAAATAAATTTAACGTACATTTTCACCCAGATTGAGTGCAGAGTTGTAGGAACGAGTTAAGATTAAACTCGTGAAAACAATCAACCTATGTATCTTACATACGTCATTTTTATTGAAACAATTCTAGAAATAGAAGAGTAGAACCCATTCCTATTGATACAGTTAACAACCAGTGAACATGCATCAATATACGTACAAGTGAGTAGTAATTATGTACATGGGGGGGTTATAAGTTCTCAGGTATATGTTCTCAGTCCTTTTGATTTACCAGGGCGACTGTTTTTGGATAGTAGCTGTTGAGATGACGAGTGGATTTTTGTTTTATCCTAATCACACAACCAGATTACTCAAATATCGTCGTATCGACCCTCATTGTTGGTACAGGCACCCTCACATCCACATATCGAGGTGCAACGGACTCCAGCATTTGCAGCGCCCACTACATGACTTTTTGAAGCCACAGTGGAGGAGGATGGCGCAGGCTTTACTGGCATCTGCAAGATGGGTCCAGTAATGTTCCCAAGTCTTGGTCGTGGAGTCCCAGTACCAGCCCCACGTACTGAACTCTGGGATATTTTGCTGGATGGAGGTTGCCTGATTCCAGTAGAAGCTGGCCTGCAGCAGTGCCCTTTTGACATGCTGAATCAGTGCAGCTTGGGTGGGAGGCAGGTTCTCGAGGGACTTGGTACCGTTTGAGAAAAGCCGAGTCTGGTTTCATCTACTCGGCTGGAGCCACAGCTCTTGCTGTACATGATGACGACCATATGCTCCAGTCTTTGGACATGGACATCTGAGTTGATCTGTTCAGGCTCCAAGGTGAGGGTGACCAGGGTTTCTGTGAGATCCGGTGTTGCCTCCCAAGCTGCCCATGCACTCCTTTTCCCATGGCCCAGAAAGGCTGAAGTAGTATCACATCCTTTTAGCGAGTGCAAGAGAGGTAAAGCCAGTGACTTTTGGGGACCAAGAGCATTGCGGATCTCGTGAACAGGAATGTCCCGGTAGTTCTTTCTACATGTGAAGCCGATCCAGAGCTCTGTGAGGCCTAATGTGCCGAAGAAGCGGATTGCAAGTAATACAACATCGCTGTCGACCGTACGGACAAATGCCTTTTTATGGCCATTGGCCCAAGCATGTGCCAAGTGCAGAATCATTCTCGTGTCTGCTTCAGGATGGTTACAAGGCTGAAGCGCAGATATGTCATATTCAGGTCTGTTGGAGAGTACAACATCCTTCTTGGTAGAAAGGAGAAGTTTACCCTGTATGTCATGCTTGGTGAGCTCATCGCTGATAAGTCCAAATAGTTCTTTTTTGTTCTCTTCATTCTTCACGAAGTCACTGTTCCAGTTATGCTTTGGAATAGGAGTTCTGCCATCTCCTATTTTAGTTCTTGACCCCGTTCCTCGGCGTTGGTGAGTTTGTGCTTTGAGGTTCTCCTCTGGATACGTATCGAACATGATGTCCAAGCGCTCGACAGATTCACGGCTCATGTGCGACCTCACAAACCCAGCAATATTGGTGTTTACATAGTCCTGGAATGTTTTTGCAGTAATTGGCTGGACCTTTTGGACCATTACTGCTCCATCGAGCACAACTACAGTGGCATCCCTGGCTGCTGCTACGTGGGTTTTTGCCGCATTCACGCATTCAAGAACGTCCGCCTTTTTGCCGCTGCGTAAAAGCCCTTGGTTGGAAATGCTGGGTGGCTCCCTCTGATTTTCAAACCTGAAGAATTCTGCCATGTCTGCATCGGGCCGGGATTGAAGGGAAAGGAATAGTTGGGTGACGAGAGTCATGTTTTGCTTGTGAACGCCATTCTTCTTTTTGTGTTTGGCTTTTGGGTCAGGTCGATTGGCAAACGTCAAGGTATTTGTCCGTGGGATCGTATCTGAAACGGGCTTGGTGACCTTGTCAGGTCGCTGCTCTACGTAAGCTGAATGTAGGGCCATACCAACTTCGTGAACACTTGCGAGCGATCCAGCCACTTCTGTTTCCATAACGTCTTGTGTGTCGAGTGCTATGAGGTCGTGATTCGCTGATAGAAAGGGATTTCCGTGGGTTTCCATAACCTCGGTGAAGGATTTGACATCTTTCCTAAATTTGACCTGCAAGCTATGTGCCTCTTCATGATGAGATGTTGACGATGATGAGCTGCTGTTATACACAGCTTCGAACTCTTGCACCAACCTGGCGCAGTCAGGCCCTGCAAGCATGAAGAGTGTGAGGGCTTCAGGGCTTTCATGGAGTCCAGCTGCTCCACCACAGGACTGCGGGATTTTGTTTGATTGCTCATGGGATTGATCTTTTGCAATCAAGCTGAACTTACGTTCTGACCGCTGCACTACGAAATTCCCCTTCAAGAACTCTTCATAAATGGCAGGATTTTTTTTCAGGCAGCTCAACCATGTCTCGCACGTGGATGTGTAACCAGCGGGCGTAGTTTGTGTGATCCATCACGTGAAACCAAGCACACAGCTCATCACAAACTTGAACGTACAGCTTGAAGTGTCCTTCTCGAAGCAATCAAATCAATCGACAGAGTAATAGCTCTAGATCCATGATGGTGAAATATATATGAAAATAATACACATGACTTACGTGAGACATGAAATAGTAGTTGTAGACAGAAGTAAAACGAGAGGGTCTCCCCTTATTTTCAGGATGTCTCCCATCAATTGAAATGATACGAATGCATTATTATGAGCAAAGGGAGAGCAATGCCGTCTTCATTGTGTCTTTAATGACTATTGTGAAAATATGACTTCTCAAAAAAGTGGTTCTGATGACTTACGTGAGGCAGGAAAGAGTCGTTGTATACGTTGTCATTGTCCATCTTCATGACTTGCACACAAGCACTACTGTAAACAGCTGGATTTAACGGGTTTCTAATGCTCAAAAAGCATAAAATAGACACCAAGTTTGCCAAAAGAGTCACAAGTTATGGTAAAACTCATTTTCGGGTAGTTGCCATCTTGGAAATATGCAAATTATGGGTCCAGACACACCCAATCGTAAGGATAAGCATTCCAACGTGTTTCTAATGGTCCAAAAACATAAAATAGACACAACGTTTGTATTTGTAGCTCATCTGGATCAAAGGTTATAGCCGAAACCTTGATCGGGCAGTGGCCATATTGGATTTGGCCGCCATAGTGACCCCGGGGGTCGCCGGCTCAGGCGCTCTCGCTAAATCATTAGAGCATGCCCTGAGCTACATCTGGGCCAAATTTGGTGCTTTTAGACTGATTTGTACGAAAATATCCCTCAGGCCCTCGACTATCATTGATTACCGCTCGCTCGTGAACCATCGTCGTCTCCTGACTTGTCCATTTAAAATTCAGGCTGTAACACAACAAAATGTTAAAAAGTCAAGGGGTGTGAATACTTTCTGAAGCCACTGTCTGTAGCTGATGTGACGATGTCATACAATTGTCTACCAAAACTTGCACCTTCAATGAGTTTGCGACCCTTCAACCGGGACTGCATTTACAAATCCCAAGTGTGCACGAAATCGGCGTTCTAAGTTGTGTGCATTTACTCCCCGACAAAATGAATTGAGGAAAAACATGGTTATTCATTTTACAACGGCTAACATTTAGACAACCGAAAACTGTATGAACCAACAAAAAACTGGAGTTATTTCAAAGGTAAAACGGAGGTAATTACACAACGACTATTTCTAGCTACAGTAGGAGTCATCTATCTATAATTCCAGTAATCTCTGTGTGTGTGTGTGTGTGTGTGTGTGTGTGTCTGTCTGTGTGTGTGTTTGTTTGTTTGTCTGTGACCGCTGTTTCTCGACAACCACGGGTCCGATATACTTGAAACTTGCCAGGTATATTGCTGGGGACCCGAGGATGTGCCTTTTCAAGGTTTGAAATTAATCGGACAAGTAGTTACCGAGCTATGTCCAAAAAACGATTCAACCAATCAGAGAGCAGCGAGCTATCACGTGTGCCGAACGTGCCGAACAGACTCTGCCTCGGACGGCACATTTGAGAGCGTATTCATTTATTTCACGTTGGCAAACTATGTTGCCGTTAAACTATGTTTTAAAACTAATTAAAACTAATTTGCGATTCATCGTAACTGCGATTTGCGACCTTCCGGACAGTGAAGACTGCACTTCCGGCAGCCAATCACAGAACGCGTTATTGCATAGGCGTGGCCGATGTGAGAGCGAGCCGAGCCGAGCGCGTGCGCCATTACGGTTCGTAATTCGATTTCTTCCGGAGAAAATAATAATTTCTCGATTTCTTATGCGCATTATTTCTCCCAATTCAGTCAGAGCGAAGGGCGGAAGCGAAGAGCGTTGTTTTTTTTGTTTACGGGCGTACGGGCGTACGGGCGGGGTAGAGCGTACGGGTAGCGTTATTTTTTTTTTTTGGCAAGGAACGGGCACCCACGTACGGGCATGCCCTAGTCTATCTATAATTCCAGCAATCTCTGTGTGTGTGTGTGTCTGTGTGTCTGTGTGTCTGTGTGTCTGTGTGTGTGTTTGTTTGTTTGTCTGTGACCGCTGTTTCTCGACAACAACGGGTCCGATATACTTGCAACTTGCCAGGTATATTGCTGGGGACCCGAGGATGTGCCTTTTCAAGGTTTGAAATTAATCGGACAAGTAGTTACCGAGCTATGTCCAAAAAACGATTCAACCAATCAGAGAGCAGCGAGCTATCACGTGTGCCGAACGTGGCGAACAGACTCTGCCTCGGACGGCACATTTGAGAGCGTATTCATTTATTTCACAACTATGTTGGCGCTATGTTGGCGTTAAACTATGTTTTAAAACTAATAAAAACTAATTTGCGATTCTTTCGCTTTCCTGCGCGTTTGGGCACGCTATGGCGATTTCTTTACCAAACTCCGCAAGCCGTTCGCTTTGGACCAAACCATTTCATGTAAATAGAGGGGGGGGGATTGTCACCGTACTCGCAAGCCGTTCGCTTTGGACCAAACCATTTCATGTAAATAGAGGGGGGGGGATATAATTTTAGATATAGATATAGTACGGGCATGCCCTAGTCTATCTATAATTCCAGTAAACTCTGTGTGTGTGTGTGTGTGTGTGTGTGTGTGTGTCTGTGTGTGTGTTTGTTTGTTTGTCTGTGACCGGTGTTTCTCGACAACCACGGGTCCGATATACTTGAAACTTGCCAGGTATATTGCTGGGGACCCGAGGATGTGCCTTTTCAAGGTTTGAAATTAATCGGACAAGTAGTTACCGAGCTATGTCCAAAAAACGATTCAACCAATCAGAGAGCAGCGAGCTATCACGTGTGCCGAACGTGCCGAACAGACTCTGCCTCGGACGGCACATTTGAGAGCGTATTCATTTATTTCACGTTGGCAAACTATGTTGCCGTTAAACTATGTTTTAAAACTAATTAAAACTAATTTGCGATTCATCGTAACTGCGATTTGCGACCTACCGGACAGTGAAGACTGCACTTCCGGCAGCCAATCACAGAACGCGTTATTGCGTAGGCGTGGCCGATGTGAGAGCGAGCCGAGCCGAGCGCGTGCGCCATTACGGTTCGTAATTCGATTTCTTCCGGAGAAAATAATAATTTCTCGATTTCTTATGCGCATTATTTCTCCCAATTCAGTCAGAGCGAAGGGCGGAAGCGAAGAGCGTTGTTTTTTTTGTTTACGGGCGTACGGGCGTACGGGCGGGGTAGAGCGTACGGGTAGCGTTATTTTTTTTTTTTGGCAAGGAACGGGCACCCACGTACGGGCATGCCCTAGTTCTTCATTAATTTAGCACAACTGGATCGGTATATTGTTACCACACATTATTCTTCCAACCAATGCTCTCTTGGTAAACTCAAAACTCAAAATCCTGGCCAACTGCACACCTTAACGTACTCTTGCGTGCTCTCTTGTTTGTGGAACTGTCTTCTGGAGGCAGTTCAATCCCACACTTCCTTCCAGGACTTCGTCTTCTACCGACTCCTCTCTGGCCTTGCCCCCCCAGCCCTCTCTGGGCTCTGTCCCCCAAATATTCCTACAGGTCGCACAAGATCTGCCTGCAACCCTCTTATGGTTAAACTGCCAAAATCAAGACTTTCTGCTCACCTTCACTCCTTCAAAATCACTCTTTTCTCCCGCCTCTGGAACAAACTCCCTCACTCTCTTCAATCCCACTCCACCCTCCAGGTCTATAAAACAGCTGTTCACCACCATCTCTTATCCTCCCCCATCCAAAACCTTTATCTTTTCTACCCCCGCTAATTTCGGTCCCCTTGTGTTTTATACTTCTCCCACCCCCCCCCCCCCCTTCCCACGCCTCCTGCCCGCAAGCCCTCTCCCTCCCACACTTCTCCCTGCTCTCAAATGTTGTGGTTGTGTGCTTCCCCTTCTCTCCCCATCTTGTCTTCCGCTCCCTCTTTTTGTATATTTTGTTTGTCTGGTTCATTTGTTTGTGAAATAAATGTTAGCTCTTTCACGAGCCTCGATTCAGTATACAAAAAAAAAAAAAAAAAAAAAAAAAAAAAACTTAAATCTTGCAATACACCATCATCACGTCATCCCCATCCCTCTTTGAAATCATTTCTACCTCCATTAACTCTGGCTACCTAACCCTTCATTAAGTGATCTTTTATTTGCAGTTCTCCATGTTTCCTCCCCTACTCCCTCTCTCTTCTTTTCCTGTTTATTAATGCCCTTGCTTTGCTGCATCGACCTGTGGCACAATGCCCCACTGCCAACATGTGTTTTACCCTCGATCATCTTGCTCTTCCATGAGCCTTGATATTGCATTTAAAAATAGAAGACATTAGTGTATTTTTACCCTCGCCAGAGGAGAGGGTATTGCATTTGAGTCCGTTTGTCTGTCTGTCTGTCTGTCTGCACAGAATAAATATGATTTTCTCTGCAACCGTTGGTCCGATTGACAGGAAATTTTCACCATCGGTGCAACTCCACCTGTATAATTTTTTAATGATAATTATGACGTCATATGTCGCGTGGTTCGGCCGCCATCTTGGAAAAACCGAAAATTTTTGCACCTCTATATCGCCGAAAATGCTGAATAGAAAAAATTGAGACATGGCTCATTGTAAAGAACTCCATGGGGAATAAAATATGTTAATGATGATGTCATAGGTGCCTCCATTATGATGTCATAATTCGACAAGTACAAAACTTCATCCAATGGAGATGAAATTTCTTGAGCGCTATGTCGGCATTAACTGGTGGAGAAAAAATAAATGGTGACGTCATGGGTCACGTGGTTCGGCCGCTATCTTGGAAAAACCGAAAAACTTTGTACCTCTATATCCCCGAAAGTGCTGAATAGAAAAAATTGAGACATGGCTCATTGTAAGGAACTCTGCATGGGGAATAAAATATGTTAATGATGATTTCGTAGGTGCCTCCATTATGACGTCAATATTCGACAAGTACAAAACTTCATCCGATCAAGAAGCAATTTCTTGAGCATAATCTTGGAATATATTAGTTTAGGAAAAAAAATAATGACGTTATCGGTCACGTGGTTCGGCCGCCATATTTGATTTAACACAAAAGCCTTAAATACCACTGAAAATACATCCTGGCGAGGGTTTGCAATCTCTGATTGCACTTTTTCTTGTTTTACATGGATTATAAAGACATCAGTAGAAAATGGACAAATTAACACAGGATATGAGATATTTAGCTTGGTGCCCAGCATTATGGGACTGTGTGCAAAGGGATGTTTAGCTTAAAAAATGCTAATGAATACAACTTCTGTACAATTTTCCTTGAGCTACATAATTTTCTTGTTTGTTGTGCCTTTTCAGGATGCTTTTCCAATGTCGAAAAGTGCACCGTACCCAGGATGGGTGACTTTCATCATCGTACTCCTAGCAGGGATTCCCAGTGTTGTCATTCCATCCTACATTATTGTAGTATTGCTCATTAAACTGTGGAGGCATTACAATCCACGGCAAGACCGTAACCTTGTGATGGTCCCACCTTCTACAATCCTACCTCCAACATTTTCCTCGACCTCCTTTGATCATACCAGGAGCAGTTGTGTCTCAATTGACTCAAGTGGGATTGATTGCAGACCAAACTTCATTGGGCATGTCAACCCAGTTTACGAAGTGGAGTAGCTCGTAATACATCTCAGGCACCTTAGCTACAGTCACGTGAAAAAGTAAGTACATCCCACGTAAAGTTTTCACTTTTTCAACATATTTCAACATACAGCTATTTGATCTTCATTTCAACAATATTGAGAGATAAAGGTGATATAATATAACAAATATCATGAAACATTTACATTTTGTAGTCCATTGTATAATTTAAATAAACATAAATGCAAATTTCGCATGTGGAAAAAGTAAGTACACCCCGTCATTTATCACTACTTCAAATACCTAAAATTAGAATCAGGTGCACCAGCTCAGGTGCAAATGATTAGAATATCATTAGAGAGGATCTTGGAGGAACCTGTCTTATTTAAACCTCAGACATTTAGTTTGGTTTGCTCTTTGTTGTTGAAGTGTGCGGCGTCACAATGCCGAGATCAAAAGAGCTCTGAGGCCTTCAGAAAGAAGGTTATAGATGCCTACGAGTCTGGGAAGGGATTTAAAAAGATCTCCAAACAATTTGAAATCAATCATTCGACTGTCCGGAAGATCAACTACAGGTGGAGAAGATTCCAAACAACTGCCAACTTGTTCAGGCCAGGCCGTCCCAGCAAGTTCAGCCTGAGAGCAGACTGAAAGTCTGATGCTGAAAGAAGTCTCTAAGAACCCCAGAATGTCATCACGGGACCTACAGGTATCTCTTGCCACTGTTGATGTCAAAGTGCACGAGTCTACCATTAGAAAGAGGCTGCACAAATTTGATCTACATGGGAGGTGTGCCAGGAGGAAACCTTTGCTGACCAGAAAGAACATCAGGGCAAGACTAAAGTTTGCCAATGAACACCTAGGCAAAGACCAGCACTTCTGGAACAATGTGCTCTGGACAGATGAGTCAAAGGTAGAGCTATTTGGCCACAGTACCAGAAGACATGTTTGGCGAAAACCAAAGACAGCATTTGACCACAAGAACCTGATACCAACTGTAAAGCATGGTGGTGGAAATATTATGGTTTGGGGCAGCTTTGCTGCATCAGGGCCTGGGCAGCTCACTATCAGAGAATCCACTATGAATTCTTCATTGTACCAGAGGGTGCTTGAGGATAATGTGAGGCCATCTGTCGGAAAGTTGAAGCTCAACCGAAGATGGACCTTGCAACTTGACAATGACCCTAAACATAACAGGAAATCCACAAAGGAATGGCTGAAAAGAAAGAAATGGAGGGTTCTGGAATGGCCAAGTCAAATTCCGGATCTAAATCCCATTGAGATGTTGTGGGGGGATTTGAAACGAGCTGTGCATGCAAGAAACCCCTCAAACATCGCACAGGTGAAAGAATTCTGCATGGAGGAGTGGGCAAAAATTTCTCCCAGTTGATGTCAGAGACTGGTAGACAGCTATAAGAAACGCCTACTTGAGGTTGTTTCTGCCAAAGGGGGCAATACCACCTATGAGAGCCAAGGGTGTACTTACTTTTTCCACATGCGAAATTTGCATTTATGTTTATTTAAATTATACAATGGACTACAAAATGTAAATGTTTCATGATATTTGTTATATTATATCACCTTTGTCTATCAATATTGTTTAAATGAAGATCAAATAGCTGTATGTTGAAATATGTTGAAAAAGTCAAAACTTTACATGGGGTGTACTTACTTTTTCACGTGACTGTATGTGGAAGAGGAATGTCGACTCTCTCATACAATGAATGATGGAACACTTGGGGGTTAAGGATTTGTGGTACTTTTGATATGAAGTTTGATGGAGAAGATACTTCTCCAGTTTACTTGTAGTAGGTTCAGGGTAGGTTTCTCGGTAGTGGCAGGGTCATCTGTTGGGGATTACTGAAGCAAGATCCCACTGTGAAGTGAAGGATAAATGCGTTCGTTGTTGCTTTGGTGTGAAGGAATTAATATTTTGCATTAAAAATAATAAAAGAAAGCAATTTAGTTTACAAAACCCTGAAAATTATAACCTGTTATTGTGACCATTGCTGAAATTGTATGAACAAAATGATTGTCTTATACACTTTGCATTGCTTAACATCGTAATTTTGTCATCATTGCGATAAAACAGCAGTTCCTAAACCTTGTGTTCATATGTGATGTTATTTTAAAAAAGTGAAATAATAATGTTGCAAGAGAAAAATTTAACTTTTGCAAAATGTCCCCCCCCCCCCACCCCCCCCCCCCACTATCTACGTGCAGCCTTCCTTATTCAGTGTGAAGTTTCTCTTTGCTCCTCCTCCATATAATGGTTTTGTTGAGTTTCCACTCTTTATCCAGCTCTTCCCCAAGCTTTCATATGCCATGGATCAAATCTTATAATGCGGCATTTCATGCAAATGTATTGGGGCATCGTTTTGTTCTCACCAGATAAATTACTGGTATAATAGTTATGTGGAAGGGGATGGGGGGATCCATAGGTAGACAGTGGTAACTGTAGTATGGTCTGTGTGTTTTGAGTAGCGGGTATATTGACAGGTAACAGGGACAACAGGGCTGGCCTGGGACCCTCGTCGGACGCTGGCCTGGGGCCCTCGTCGGACGCTGGCCTGGGACCCTCGTCGGACGCTGGCCTGGGACGCTCGTCGGACGCTGGCCTGGGACGCTCGTCGGACGCTGGCCTGGGACGCTCGTCAGACGCTGGCCTGGGACCCTCGTCGGACGCTGGCCTTGGACCCTCGTCGGACGCTGGCCTGGGACGCTCGTCGGACGCTGGCCTGGGACTCTCGTCGGACGCTGGCCTGGGACGCTCGTCAGACGCTGGCCTTGGACCCTCGTCGGACGCTGGCCCGGGACCCTCGTCGGACGCTGGCCCGGGACCCTCGTCGGACGCTGGCCCGGGACCCTCGTCGGACGCTGGCCCGGGACCCTCGTCGGACGCTGGCCCGGGACCCTCGTCGGACGCTGGCCCGGGACCCTCGTCGGACGCTGGCCTGGGACCCTCGTCGGACGCTGGCCTGGGACCCTCGTCGGACGCTGGCGTGGGACCCTCGTCGGACGCTGGCGTGGGATCCTCGTCGGACGCTGGCGTGGGATCCTCGTCGGACGCTGGCCTGGGACGCTCGTCGGACGCTGGTCTGGGACGCTCGTCGGACGCTGTCCTGGGACGCTCGTCGGACGCTGGCCTGGGACGCTCGTCGGACGCTGGCCTGGGACCCTGGTCGGACGCTGGCCTGGGACGCTCGTCGGACGCTGGCCTGGGACGCTCGTCGGACGCTGGCCTGGGACGCTCGTCGGACGCTGGCCTGGGACGCTCGTCGGACGCTGGCCTGGGACGCTCGTCGGACGCTGGCCTGCGACGCTCGTCGGATGCTGGCCTGGGACCCTCGTCGGACGCTGGCCTGGGACCCTCGTCGGACGCTGGCCTGGGACCCTCGTCGGACGCTGGCCTGGGACCCTCGTCGGACGCTGGCCTGGGACCCTCATCATTCATCGCAAAGGGTCCGAACATTCCGTCCGGAAAGGTACGTTTTTACTGGGAAAGGGTGCAAAATGTGTTTCACTGTAGGTTAATAACAACAAGGTCTTGTTCATAATCATTAAATATTTGGGAAATTGGACTTGCGATAGAGAGAGACGTACAGGAGGGGGAACGGGGCGAAAGGGGGGCGGGGTTTAGGCGGGGGGGGGGGGGGGGGGGTGTGTGGGAATGGGAGTGGGGTGAGGTGCGAAGAGAGGAAGAGAATGAAGATGGAGGGAGTGGTAAAGGTAGATTGTGGCAGCAAACTCATGGCTGCGGGATTGCATCATTGTTTGGAGCGCAGTGGTACAGTTCCCACTGTGGAAGTGGTTGAGGGGAAGGCTGTGGGGGTCGTGTGGAGGGGGTGGGGGGCAGGTGAAAGACTGAGGGTGGGGGATATCTTTAATATCTTTCATAGACCATGCCGACTTTAAATGTGAGCTCTTTCACGAGCCTCGATTCAGTATACAAAAAATAATAATAATAGAGGAACGACTTGATTTCAATTGAATTTTATATACCATATAATGAACACTGAAAACACGAATGAGTACATTAATCTGCAGTTTAGCAGTATTTTGGATCTGAATTTGGAAAATTGTATGCCGTCTCGTCCCGATAGGACATGGCACAGAGGAGTGAGGTCATTGTTTTAGCCCGTCGGCCGAACTGGCAGTCAAACAAAATTGAAAATCATTCCAAATAGGAAACGTGCTGTTTTTAGGGACATCATAATATTCATAATAATCATTGTCCCGTATACAGGGAAATTCCTCTTCGGTGACACTGCAAGTTAAAACATCATGCAATAAAACATCAAACGGAATTCCAAACCAGGGTAAAAAAAATCAAAGAAGATGGACTAAACAGGAAAATGGTTAAGAATTTGAATTTAACAAATGAATTGCACATGGCACAAATGACTTTTTGAAAATGTTCTTATTCATCCGCCTCGCACAAAAGCATCTCCCTGACTGCAGTTTTTTCAAAAAGTCAGTTCAATAAGTGACTTTCATCGGTACACACCTGCATCAACTTCCTTTTCAATGCTCGCAAATATAGAGACTCCATACTAGTTGAAGGCCCACCAACCGTAAATGCCAGTTTAATGACCTTCCTCAGTCGTGACTTATTCCGCCCATCTTATTATTATGGAGCAAACGTATATGGTTATGTATGCATTTTTGTGACCAAAACATCTTCAAATACATATAAAACCGAAAAGCACGCTCTGTGAAGCCGTGAGGTGGTGAAGCGGTGAAGCCGTGTGACTATACAGCTATTAATTACGAACTGTTTGAATGTCGGTTACATGCTGTCTATTAATTATGTACATCTATTAAATATGTACTGTTGGAATATACCTTTTGACCCTTTATACGCCTGAGACCACTTAGATCTTTGAAGACCCTTTAGGTCCCCCAAGATCCTCAAGACCACCAAGACTCTTAAAGATCCAAAAGACCCTTAAGAACCCAACAACAAACAACAACAGGCATTTTAAGGCCATTTTCCCTGCAAGAGTGGTGGTTAGCCTTGCGGTCCCCGTGACAATGTTCTCCATTTTGCCCTATTTTCTGCATCTCCCCTTGTTAACCCCCTTGCCCGCATTTCTTCTTCGACTATCTTTAGCCAAGTCTTTCTCGGTCTTCCCCGTCCTCTACTTCCTTCGACATTCATTTCCATCACTCTTTTCAAGCAGTCACTTTCATCCTTCCTCAACACATGACCAAACCATCTCAACCTGTTCCTCTTCACAGCATCAATCACAGGCTCTATTCCCATCATCTTTCGCAATTCATCATTTGTCTTCCTCTCTCTCAACGACACTCCACACTTCCACCGAACCATTCGCATTTCCACCCTTTCCAGCCTTCGTTGCTGCTCTACATTCATTACCCATGTCTCACTCCCATAAATCATAACACTTCTCACACATGCAGCATACACCTTTCCCTTCAGCTTCAATGACACTCCCCTCCTCGTCAGCACGCCACTCAGTTCCCAAAACTTCTTCCATGCACATCTCACTCGAGCAACCGTTGCCGAGTCTGATCCACCTTCTCCATTCAGCATGTCTCCAAGGTAACAAAATGTTTTCACACCTTCCAGCTTCATGCCATCTCCAAGATCCAACTCAACATTTCCTCCATCTGCAGCTCCCTCTGTGCAGACCTTACACTTGAATGTAGCTGCCACACTGGTTTATGACCCTCTCAAACCACTACATTTTTGATGAACCCACTCAGCGCACATTGCACATTGAATGGAATTCACTCCGACACCCTTCCTGCACACAGCACACGTCCACTTCCCAGTTCTTTCCACCTCACCACATGCTTTACCACTTGCCATCACCTTCGTTTTTCCGATATTCACCTTCAGACCTTTTGTCTCCATACATTCCTTCCACTTGTTCACTTTCTCCTTCCGTCCATCCATACTTTCTGCAATCAACACCAGATCATCTGCATACAACAACTCCCACGGTAAACCCTCCTTTACGTTCTGAGCCAGCACCTCCATCACAGCTACAAATAGTAGTGGACTTAGTACCGACCCCTGATGCACTCCCACCTTCACCTCAAACTCACCACTGTTCCCGTCCTTCATCCTTACAGCTGTGCATGCTCTTTTGTACATTGCCATCACTACTCTGATCAACCATTCCTCCACTCCTAACTTCCTCAATGCCCATGTCACTACTTCACGTGGAACCCTATCGAATGCTTTCTCCAGATCAACAAACCCAGGAAACAACTTGTTCCTCTTCTCCATATACTTCTCCTGCAACTGCCTCACAATAAAAAGCGCATCTGTCGTTCCTCTTCCTGGCATAAATCCAAACTGCATTTCGTCAATCTTCACTTTCTTCCTTATCCTCCTCTCCAACACCCTTTCCAATACCTTCATTCCATGCTCCAATAACTTTATCGCTCGATACGAGCCACAGTCCAGAGGGTCACCTTTCCCCTTGTATAGAGGGACGAGGGTACTCAGTTCCCAATTCACTGGAATGCGGCCTTCTTTCACCACCAGATTGCAGATCTCTGTCATTCTCTTCACACCCCAATTTCCCGCTGCCTTCAACATATCTCCCACAAATCCCGTCGGCCCTCCTCCTTTTCTACTCTTCATTGCTTTTATCGCTTCCTCAACTTCCTTCTCGGTTATCTTCTCTGCCGGTCCTAAAACTGGGTTACTCTCGATGATGCCATCCCATTCATTCTCTGCATTCAACAGCATTTCCATATATCTCTTCCATCTTCCTTTAATTCCATCTGGGTCCACAACGATTTGTCCCACTTCATCCTTCAAGCAACTCACCCCCCATCACATCACACCTCTCTTTCGCTATCTGCTTTGCAATCGTGAACACCGCTCTCTGACCCTCTTCCGAATCCAAGCGTTCTCCGAACATTTTCCTACATGCCTCCTGTGCCTTTGCTACTTCTTTCTTTGCAGCCTTCTTGGCTGCCTTATAACTTTCATGCTCTGCCTTTTCTGCCCCCATACCCTTCGCCTTCTGCCACTCCTTGAACTTCTTCCTCTTCTCGTCAATCTTCTTTCCAACTTCATCATCCCACGACCATGTTTCCGAGTGCCTCGGTGGACTTTTTGTCCATCCACATACCTCACCAACGGCTCCCAACTGACTATCTTTCTTTGACATCCAACCACTTTCAAGCTCAACCACATCATCCTTCACCATACTCAGCCTCTCTTTTAATGCCTTCCTCACTGTCACCTCTTTCAACCTCCACACCATCATTCTCGGTTGGTACTTCACCCGCCGAGCTCTCCTCGCACCTTTCACCCTTATGTCGCAGACAACCAAGTCGTGCTGTGAAACAGCCTCCTCCCCCAAGATCACCTTTGTGTCCCGGAGGTGCCCCCTATCTCGCCTACGCACTAGCAGGTAGTCAACGGTTGTCGTCGACCCACCTGACGTGTATGTAACAAGCTTATTATCCTCTTTCTGGAACTGAGTATTACAACTCAGCTCCATCAGCAAACTCCAAAATCCTTTCACCTTCTCCATTTCTCACACCATATCCTTAACCCCCATGAACTCCCTCCAAACCGTCCATACTCCTTCCCACATGTCCATTTAGGTCTCCTCCTACCACAACAACTTCCTCGTCTTTCACGTTTTCCATCAGCTTCTCTATAGCACACCAGAACTTGTCCTTCTCTTCATCGCTCCGACCAACCTGCGCAGCATATCCCGAGATGATGTTCACCAAGAGCTTTCCAATCATCATTTTCACCATCATCAACCTTTCACTCACTCTAGTCACACTCACCACACTGTCTACAAACTCCTCAGAAAACAGGACACCAACACCATTCATGCCTTCCAGGCACCCTTGCCACACAAACTTGTATTTCTGTCCCTGCCTTCCCTTCACCATTCTCACACCACTTCCCTTCTATCTCGTCTCCTGCACACAACATATGTCCACTCTTCTTCTGACCAATACTTCCACCACTTCTCCTGATCTCCCCGTCATTGTCCCTACATTCCATGTCCCAAATCTCAGAAACCGATCTCCACGTCGGGCATCAGACGTTTCGTCGTCATAAATGGAATGATTTCCACCCTTGCTTCGATCCGGTTCCCCACCTTGAGTTTTGACGAGAGGGAGTGGGGTCCCCCACGGGGTACTTCGGGCTGTACTCTGCCCATATGTAGTCGTAATTGTCATGGTTCTCTTTTTGAGGCAATGTTTTTATGGCCGGATGCCCTTTTAGTCGCCTCTTACGACACGCAGGGATACGGTGTACCTATTCTAAACCGGGGTACACACCGGGGGACCCTTAAGAACCCAGAGGACCCCAAATACCCCAAATACCCCAAAGACCTAAAATACCCCAAAGACCTAAAATACCCCAAAGACCCAAATTACACAGAGGACCCAAAATACCCTGAAGACACCAAAGACCCAAAATACCCTAAATGCCCCAAATACCTTTGAAGATCCAAAAGACCTCAAAGACCCTAAATATCCCAAAGTCAAAAAGGACCCTAAAAACCCAAAAGACACAAAGACACTGAAGACCATAAAAGACCACGAAGATTCTTAAGACCCCAAAAAAACATACGATGCTTTAGATCCATTTGACCAGCTTGGACCCTTGACCATTTAGGGTCCAAGCTGCATTAGACCACTTGGACCCTTTTTTTGTTACTTGAGTGTAGACTCGAGTGTAGACTTAAGGACATCCGTATAGCGCTTTCTTTGTCCACTACATGATCGTTTACCAAATTTAAGTTGTCCATAGAAAAGCGCTCTTGGGATTCTTTGGTCTTCCATGCGTGTGAGGTGTCCTCCTGACCAGCGAAGATGGGCTTGCATCAGGAAATACTCAATTCCTGGGATACGACAGCAGTCTAGGATTGAGGTGTTATCTGGCTTGCCAGATGATGCCAAGAATCTTGCGAAGGCATCGCATATGGAATTGATCAAGGCGTTTGATATGGCAATGATAAGGTGTCCAAGATTCGCATCCATACAGGAGTGTCTGTCGTGAAAATCAAGGATGTCCACAATGCAAATCAAGGATGTCCACAACGTACTCCAAGCCAGAGCTTTAATCCACTTGAATACGACTCATCTACAAAAGATACAACACTTTGAAGCAAGCATTCTCGTCCATCACAATGGCAACCACAGCAATGCAATGGCGAGTACACGGCATATTTCATTATTCATTCTCACCAACTTGAAACCAGACGACAGCAGAAAATGAGTCCCATCCTCCCGACAGGTGGTTATATAGAGAGACAGTCAGCAGACACTTGTGGATGGATCATAGAACTGCATGTGTAATGAATGGCCAGGGAGGAGGAAACTGCACGATGATGAAATCCTTAGTTTCACACCACAGTGTCGATAAGACAACGGCACGATAGACACTGATCTTGGACCACATAATCCACGCATGTAAAATATTTTGCTTCACTGATATATTGTATTTCTCTCAGGGTCAGGCATTTATTATTTCTTCACGGAAAGGACATACAGCAAAGAAAGATCGACTTTGGCTTCTGCAGAACTTGAATGGCGCAAGAAAACAGCTTAACTTAAAGGTGATTCTGGTTGACTATGTTTTGAACAAATGTCATTATTTTGTTGCAAGATTCTGCTGCAGAATGAAATGATTGTGCTGACTAGTTGTATGGTATCTGTTACATCACAGCAAATAGTTATTGTGACCCTTGTCCCCGAGTTAATGGAGGTGGAGTTTGAGTTCGAGACCGACTCCCCAGTTCAAGCCCAGGTCGACTCCCCAGTTCAAGCCCAGGTCGACTCCCCAGCTCAAGCCCAGGTCGACTCCCCAGTTCAAGCCCAGGTCGACTCCCGAGTTCAAGCCCAGGTCGACTCCCGAGTTCAAGCCCAGGTCGACTCCCCAGTTGAAGCCCAGGTCGAATCCCCACTCTACACCAGGTCTAACAAGGTAAATGTGAAATTAATATAACACGACTGCTTGGTTTTTTGAGTCATTTTAAGTATACCGAGAGAAACTGGGATACCATTTAATGCAGAATAGTTTGGTAATTTCCATGCACAGAAAGTTCAATTTACAGGATCTAAACCAATGAAATAAAGTGTGATTGGTGTGAGGCTCACTGAAAATCATTACAGAGTAGATAACAGTTTCCAAGTTAAATATTGATGTCATAATTTGTACCAATCAGGTTGTAAAAAGTGTCAACATGAAACATCATTCAGTATTTTGGGCATACAAAACGAAACTGTAAATTTTACATTGAAAAAATGTACATTTACAATGTTGAAAATCCTGGGTACATAAGCCTGTTGTTGGATAAAAGGGGAACCCAAACGCTCAGACCACCTCAATGCTAATCTATCCCTTGATACCCCACAAAATAGATATGATGTGTGTTTTTCCGATTTGCAATTTATAAAGATGGTAATTTTGCAATTAAAAGTCTAAATCTTCTTCTTCACATGTAGCTGTGACGTCACACCATGAAGTCGACCGCCACTTCCGTATTGTTTATGGGTTACTTCACAGTATGATTTAACTCAAACTGTGATTAATTTTCGAATTTCTACCAATATTCTGGGTCGCGTTCTGTGGATGTAGTGATACAAACCGAGCCGGTTTCTTGCTTCATCAATTGCCGAAAGATCCGAGGGTTGCCAGAAATTGGATGAGGTTTGTCCGAAATATCCATGTTTGGATCGGGCCGACAAAATGTTCGCTTTTGTGCTCGGAACATTTTACAGAGCACTGTTATGAAACAACAGAGATGGCTAGATCTTGTGATTATCTGCCACAATTGATAGAAGATGCCATCCCCATGATTAAAAGGAAAAAACAGCCAACAGCAGTCGCATGAAGCTGCAAGACCATCGAGCATCACTCCCCCCTCCACCATCCCCCATCAATCGTCACCCGAGGTAACAATACCCACAACCACCCAACACCTCCTCGCCATAATCCCCTCCCTGGGGCGGGGCATCGACACGGCATGACCACAGACACAAATGGCAACCTGGGAAAGCATGAAAATGGATGAACCTGGAACATTACAGTGCAGGACAACAGGTCAACCTGTGAAGGTAGGATGAAGTATTCATCACCAATTTGGTCTGGGTGGTGTCGGAGTGTTGTTTGTGCTGTGTTTGTGCTTTGTGCAAGTTTTTTAAACTTGTGTTAGTGTTGCAAAACCACTTTCCACACTTATGCTGGTGTTGAAAACCACTTTCCGCACTTGATCTAGTGTTGCAGAACCACTTTCCGCACTTGTGCTGGTGTTGAAAACCACTTTCCACACTTGTGTTAGTGTGGCAGAACCACTTTCCGCACTCGTGCTGGCATTGAAAACGACTTTTTGCACTTGTGTTAGTGTTGCAAAATCACTTACCACACTTGTGCTGGCATTAAAAACCACTTTTCACACCTGTGCTAGTTTTGCAAAACCACTTTCCGCACATGTGCTGGCGTTGAAAACCACTTTTCGCACTTCTGCTGGTGCTGACAACCACTTTTCGCGCACCTGTTAGTGTTCAAAACCACTTTTAGCACTTGTGTTAGTGTTGCAAAACCACTTGTCTCACTTGTGTTAGTGTTGCAAAACCACTTTTTGCACTTGTGCTGGCGTTGAAAACCACTCTCCGCACTTGAGCTAGTGTTGCAACACCACTTTCAACACTTGTGCTGGCATTGAAAACCACTTTTCACACATGTGCTGGTATTGCAAAACCACTTTCTGCACTTGCACTGTCATTGAAAACCACTTTTCGCACTTGGATTAGTGCTGAAAAGCACTTTTTGCTCTTATGCCAGTGTTGAAAACCACTTTTTGAGCTCCTGTTAGTGTTGCAAAACCACTTACCGCACTCGTGCTAGTGTTGTAAACCATTATTCCCATTTGTGTTAGTGTTGCAAAAACCAATTTCCACACTTATGCTGGTGTTGAAAACCACTTTCAGCACTCGTGCGAGCATTGGAAACCACTTTCCACACAAGTGCTGGTGTTGAAAACCACTTTGCGCACTCCTGCTCGTGTTGAAAACCACTTATCGCACTTGTGTGAGTGTTGCAAAACCACTTTTCGCACTTGTGTTATTGTTGCAAAAACCACTTTCCGCACTCGTTCTGGCATTGAAAACCACTAACTGCACTTGTGCTAGGGTTGCAAAACCACTTTCCGCACTTGTGCTCGTGTTGCAGAACTACTTTCCACACTTGCGCTGGCATTGAATACCACTTTCTGCACTTGAGCTAGTTTTGCAAAACCACTTTCCGCAATTGTGCTGGCGTTGAAAACCACTTTCCGCACTTGAGCCAGTGTTGCAGAACCACTTTTCGCACTCGTGCTGGCATTCAAAACCACTTTACGCACAAGTGTTGGCGTTGAAAACCACTTTCCGCACTTGAGCTAGTGTTGCAGAACAACTTTCCGCACTTGTGCTTTCATTGAATACCACTTTTTGCACTTTTGTTAGTGTTGCAAAAACCACCTTTTGCACTTGTGTTGGTGTTGCAAAACCACTTTCCGCAGTTGTGCTAGTGTTGAAAAACACTTTTTGCACTTGTCTTAGTGTTGAAAACTACTTATCGCACTTGTGCTCATGTTGTAAACCACTTTCCACGCTTGTGCTGGTGTTGAAAACAATTTTTCGCACTCGTGCAAGTGTTGAAAACCACTTATCGCACTTGTGCTAGTGTTGCAAAACCACTTTCCGAACTCGTGCTGGTGTTGAAAACAACTTTTCACACTTGCGTTAGCATTGAAAACCACTTTTCACACTTGTGTTGGTGTTGCAAAACCACTTTCCGCACCTGCGCTCGTGTTGCATAACCACTTTCCACACTTGTGTTGGTGTTGCAGAACCACTTTCCGCTCTCGTGCTGGCATTGAAAACCACTTTTTGCACTTATGTTATTTTTGCCAAAACTACTTTCCGCGCTCGTGCTTGTGTTGAAAACCACTTATCGCACTTGTGTTCGTATTGCAAAATCACTTTTCGCCCTTGTGTTAGTGTTGCAAAACCACTTTCCACACTTATGCTGGTGTTGAAAACCACTTCCGCACTTGATCTACTGTTGCAGAACCACTTTCCGCACTTGTGCTGGCGTTGAAAACCACTTTCCACACTTGTGTTAGTGTTGCAGAACCACTTTCCGCTCTCGTGCTGGCATTGAAAACCACTTTTTGCACTTGTGTTAGTGTTGCAAAACCACTTACCACACTTGTGCTGGCAGAAAAACCACTTGTCTCACTTGTGTTAGTGTTGCAAAACCACTTTTCGCACTTGTGCTGGCATTGAAAACCACTTTTCGCACTTGGGTTAGTGCTGAAAAGCAGTTTTTCCTCTTATGCTCGTGTTGAAAACCACTTTTTGCGCTCCTGTTAGTGTTGCAAAACCAATTACCGCACTCGTGCTAGTGTTGGAAGCCATTATTCGCATTTGTGTTGGTGTTGCAAAAACCAATTTCCACACTTATGCTGGTGTTGAAAACCACTTTCAGCACTCGTGCTAGCATTTAAAACCACTTTCCACACAAGTGTTGGTGTTGAAAACCACTTTGCGCACTCGTGCACGTGTTGAAAACCACTTATCGCACTTGTGTTAGCGTTGCAAAACCACTTTTCGCACTTGTGTTGTTGTTGCAAAAAACACTTTCCGTACACGTACTGGCATTGAAAACCACTAATTGCACTTGTGCTAGTGTTGCAAAACCACTTTCCGAACTTGAGCTAGTGTTGCAGAACTACTTTCCACACTTGTGCTGTCATTGAATACCACTTTCTGCACTTGAGCTAGTGTTGCAGAACCACTTTCCGCAATTGTGCTGGCATTGAGAACCACTTTCCGCACTTGAGCCAGTGTTGCAGAACCACTTTTCGCACTCGTGCTGGCATTCAAAACCACTTTACACACAAGTGTTGGCGTTGAAAACCACTTTCCGCACTTGAGCTAGTGTTGCAGAACAACGTTCCGCACTTGTGCAGGCATTGAATACCACTTTTTGCACTTGTGTTGGTTTTGCAAAACCACTTTCCGCACTTATGTTAGTGTTGAAAACCACTTATCCCACTTGTGCTAGTGTTGCAAAACCACTCTCCGCACTCGTGCTGGTGTTGAAAACAACTTTTCGCACTTGCGTTAGTGTTGAAAACCACTTATCGCACTTGTGTTCGTATTGGAAAACCATTTTTCGCGCTTGTGTTAGTGTTGCAAAACCACTTTTCGCACTTGTGTTAGTGTTGCAAAACCACTTTCCGCACAAGTGTTGGCGCTGAAAACCACTTTCCGCACTTGAGCTAGTGTTGTGGAACTACTTTCCGCACTTGTGCTGGCATTGAATACCACTTTTGCACTTGTGTTAGTGTTGCAAACCACTTATCGCACTTGTGCTGGCATTGAAAACCACTTTTCGCACTTGGGTTAGTGCTGAAAAGCACTTTTTGCTCCTATGCTAGTGTTGAAAACCACTTTTTGTGCTCCTGTTAGTGTTGCAAAACCAATTACCGCACTCGTGCTAGTGTTGTAAGCCATTATTCGCATTTGTGTTGGTGTTGCAAAAACCAATTTCCACACTTATGCTGGCGTTGAAAACCACTTTCAGCACTCGTGCTAGCATTTAAAACCACTTTCCACACAAGTGTTGGTGTTGAAAACCACCTTGCGCACTCGTGCACGTGTTGTAAACCACTTATCCACTTGTGCACTTGTGTTAGTGTTGCAAAACCACTTTTCGCACTTGTGCTCGTGTTGCAAAACCACTTTCCGCACTTGTGTTAGTGTTGAAAACCACTTTCCGCACTCGTGCTGGTGTTGGAAACAACTTTTCGCACTTGCGTTAGCATTGAAAACCACTTATCGCACTTGTGTTCGTATTGGAAAACCACTTTTCGCGCTTGTGTTAGTGTTGCAAAACCACTTTTCGCACAAGTGTTGGCGCTGAAAACCACTTCTCGCACTTGAGCTAGTGTTGTGGAACTACTTTCCGCACTTGTGCTGGCATTGAATACCACTTTTGCACTTGTGTTAGTGTTGCAAAAATCACTTTTCTCACTTGTGTTGGTGTTTCAAAACCACTTTCCGCACTCGTACTGGCGTTGAAAACCACTTATCGCACTTGTGTTTGTGTTGCAAAAGCACTTTCGCACTTATGTTAGTGTTGAAAAACCACTTTTCGCACTTGTGTTGGTGCAGGAAACCACTTTTGCACTTGTATTAGTGTGGAAAAACCACTTTTTGCACTTGTGTTAGTGTTGAAAAACCACTTTTCGCACTTGTGTTGGTGCAGGAAACCACTTTTGCACTTGTATTAGTGTGGAAAAAACACTGTTCGCACTTGTGTTAGTGTTGAAAAACCACTTTTCGCACTTGTGTTAGTGTTGAAAAACCACTTTTCGCACTTGTGTTGGTGCAGGAAACCACTTTTGCACTTGTATTAGTGTGGAAAAACCACTGTTCGCACTTGTGTTAGTGTTGAAAAACCACTTTTCGCACTTGTGTTCGTGTTGAAAAACCACTTTTCGCACTTGTGTTGGTGCAGGAAACCACTTTTGCACTTGTATTAGTGTGGAAAAAACACTTTTTGCACTTGTGATAGTGTTGAAAAACTACTTTTTGCACTTGTGTTAGTGTTGAAAAACCACTTTTCACACTTGTGTTGGTGCAGGAAACCACTTTTGCACTTGTATTAGTGTGGAAAAAACACTTTTTGCACTTGTGATAGTGTTGAAAAACCATTTTTCGCACTTGTGTTAGTGTTGAAAAACCACTTTTCGCACTTGTGTTAGTGTTGAAAAACGAGTTTTCGCACTTGTGTTGGTGCAGGAAACCACTTTTGCACTTGTATTAGTGTGGAAAAATCACTTTTTGCACTTGTGATAGTGTTGAAAAACGACTTTTTGCACTTGTGTTAGTGTTGAAAAACCACTTTTCGCACTTGTGTTGGTGCAGGAAACCACTTTTGCACTTGTGTTAGTGTTGAAAAACCACTTTTCGCACTTCTGTTAGTGTTGAAAAACCACTTTTCGCACTTGTGTTGGTGCAGGAAACCACTTTTGCACTTGTATTAGTGTGGAAAAAACACTTCTTGCACTTGTATTAGTGTGGAAAAACCACTTTTTGCACTTGTGTTAGTGTTGAAAAACCACTTTTCACACTTGTGTTGGTGCAGGAAACCACTTTTGCACTTGTATTAGTGTGGAAAACCACTTTTTGCACTTGTGTTCGTGTTGAAAAAACACTTTTCGCACTTGTGTTAGTGTTGAAAAACCACTTTTCGCACTTGTGTTAGTGTTGAAAAACCACTTTTCGCACTTGTGTTGGTGCAGGAAACCACTTTTGCACTTGTATTAGTGTGGAAAAAACACTTTTTGCACTTGTGATAGTGTTGAAAAACCACTTTTGCACTTGTATTAGTGTGGAAAAAACACTTTTCTCACTTGTGTTAGTGTTGAAAAACCACTTTTCGCACTTGTGTTAGTGTTGAAAAACCACTTTTCGCACTTGTGTTGGTGCAGGAAACCACTTTTGCACTTGTATTAGTGTGGAAAAAACACTTTTCGCACTTGTGTTAGTGTTGAAAAACCACTTTTCGCACTTGTGTTAGTGTTGAAAAACCACTTTTCGCACTTGTGTTGGTGCAGGAAACCACTTTTGCACTTGTATTAGTGTGGAAAAAACACTTTTTGCACTTGTGTTAGTGTTGAAAAACCACTTTTCGCACTTGTGTTGGTGAAGGAAACCACTTTTGCACTTGTATTAGTGTGGAAAAACCACTTTTCGCACTTGTGTTAGTGTTGAAAAACCACTTTTCGCACTTGTGTTGGTGCAGGAAACCACTTTTGCACTTGTATTAGTGTGGAAAAACCACTTTTCGCACTTGTGTTAGTGTTGAAAAACCACTTTTTGCACTTGTGTTGGTGCAGGAAACCACTTTTGCACTTGTATTAGTGTGGAAAAACCACTTTTCGCACTTGTGTTAGTGTTGAAAAACCACTCTTCGCACTTGTGTTGGTGCAGGAAACCACTTTTGCACTTGTATTAGTGTGGAAAAAACACTTTTTGCACTTGTGATAGTGTTGAAAAACCACTTTTCGCAATTGTGTTAGTGTTGAAAAACCACTTTTCGCACTTGTGTTAATGTTGAAAAACCACTTTTCGCACTTGTGTTGGTGCAGGAAACCACTTTTGCACTTGTTTTAGTGTGGAAAAAACACTTTTTGCACTTGTGATAGTGTTGAAAAACCACTTTTCGCACTTGTGTTAGTGTTGAAAAACCACTTTTCGCACTTGCGTTAGTGTTGAAAAACCACTTTTCGCACTTGTGTTGGTGCAGGAAACCACTTTTGCACTTGTATTAGTGTGGAAAAAACACTTTTCGCACTTGTGTTAGTGTTGAAAAACCACTTTTCGCACTTGTGTTAGTGTTGAAAAACCACTTTTCGCACTTGTGTTGGTGCAGGAAACCACTTTTGCACTTGTATTAGTGTGGAAAAAACACTTTTTGCACTTGTGATAGTGTTGAAAAATCACTTTTCGCACTTGTGTTAGTTTTGAAAAACCACTTTTCGCACTTGTGTTTGTGCAGGAAACCACTTTTGCACTTGTATTAGTGTGGAAAAACCACTTTTCGCACTTGTGTTAGTGTTGAAAAACCACTTTTCTCACTTGTGTTAGTGTTGCAAAACCACTTTTCGCACTTGTGTTGGTGCAGGAAACCACTTTTGCACTTGTATTAGTGTGGAAAAATCACTTTTTGCACTTGTGATAGTGTTGACAAACCACTTTTTGCACTTGTGTTAGTGTTGAAAAACCACTTTTCGCACTTGTGTTGGTGCAGGAAACCACTTTTGCACTTGTATTAGTGTGGAAAAAACACTTTTTGCACTTGTATTAGTGTGGAAAAACCACTTTTTGCACTTGTGATAGTGTTGAAAAACCACTTTCGCACCTGTGTTAGTGTTGAAAAACCACTTTTCGCACTTGTGTTGGTGCAGGAAACCACTTTTGCACTTGTATTAGTGTGGAAAACCACTTTTTGCACATGTGTTCGTGTTGAAAAACCACTTTTCGCACTTGTGTTAGTGTTGAAAAACCACTTTTCGCACTTGTGTTAGTGTTGAAAAACCACTTTTCGCACTTGTGTTGGTTCAGGAAACCACTTTTGCACTTGTATTAGTGTGGAAAAACCACTTTTCGCACTTGTGTTAGTGTTGAAAAACCACTTTTCGCACTTGTGTTAGTGTTGAAAAACGACTTTTCGCACTTGTGTTGGTGCAGGAAACCACGTTTGCACTTGTATTAGTGTTGAAAAACCACTTTTCACACTTGTGTTAGTGTTGAAAAACCACTTTTCACACTTGTGTTGGTGCAGGAAACCACTTTTGCACTTGTATTAGTGTGGAAAAAACACTTTTTGCACTTGTGATAGTGTTGAAAAACCACTTTTGCACTTGTATTAGTGTGGAAAAAACACTTTTCTCACTTGTGTTAGTGTTGAAAAACCACTTTTCGCACTTGTGTTAGTGTTGAAAAACCACTTTTCGCACTTGTGTTGGTGCAGGAAACCACTTTTGCACTTGTATTAGTGTGGAAAAAATACTTTTCGCACTTGTGTTAGTGTTGAAAAACCACTTTTCGCACTTGTGTTAGTGTTGAAAAACCACTTTTCGCACTTGTGTTGGTGCAGGAAACCACTTTTGCACTTGTATTAGTGTGGAAAAAACACTTTTTGCACTTGTGTTAGTGTTGAAAAACCACTTTTCGCACTTGTGTTGGTGCAGGAAACCACTTTTGCACTTGTATTAGTGTGGAAAAACCACTTTTCGCACTTGTGTTAGTGTTGAAAAACCACTTTTCGCACTTGTGTTGGTGCAGGAAACCACTTTTGCACTTGTATTAGTGTGGAAAAAACACTTTTTGCACTTGTGATAGTGTTGAAAAACCACTTTTAGCAATTGTGTTAGTGTTGAAAAACCACTTTTCGCACTTGTGTTAATGTTGAAAAACCACTTTTCGCACTTGTGTTGGTGCAGGAAACCAATTTTGCACTTGTTTTAGTGTGGAAAAACACTTTTTGCACTTGTGATAGTGTTGAAAAACCACTTTTCGCACTTGTGTTAGTGTTGAAAAACCACTTTTCGCACTTGTGTTAGTGTTGAAAAACCACGTTTCGCACTTGCGTTAGTGTTGAAAAACCACTTTTCGCACTTGTGTTGGTGCAGGAAACCACTTTTGCACTTGTATTAGTGTGGAAAAAACACTTTTTGCACTTGTGATAGTGTTGAAAAACCACTTTTCGCACTTGTGTTAGTGTTGAAAAACCACTTTTCGCACTTGTGTTGGTGTGGAAAAAACACTTTTTGCACTTGTGATAGTGTTGAAAAACCACTTTTCGCACTTGTGTTAGTGTTGAAAAACCACTTTTCGCACTTGCGTTAGTGTTGAAAAACCACTTTTCGCACTTGTGTTGGTGCAGGAAACCACTTTTGCAATTGTATTAGTGTGGAAAAAACACTTTTCGCACTTGTGTTAGTGTTGAAAAACCACTTTTCGCACTTGTGTTAGTGTTGAAAAACCACTTTTCGCACTTGTGTTGGTGCAGGAAACCACTTTTGCACTTGTATTAGTGTGGAAAAAACACTTTTTGCACTTGTGATAGTGTTGAAAAATCACTTTTCGCACTTGTGTTAGTGTTGAAAAACCACTTTTCGCACTTGTGCTTGTGCAGGAAACCACTTTTGCACTTGTATTAGTGTGGAAAAACCACTTTTCGCACTTGTATTAGTGTTGAAAAACCACTTTTCTCACTTGTGTTAGTGTTGAAAAACCACTTCTCGCACTTGTGTTGGTGCAGGAAACCACTTTTGCACTTGTATTAGTGTGGAAAAATCACTTTTTGTACTTGTAATAGTGTTGAAAAACCACTTTTTGCACTTGTGTTAGTGTTGAAAAACCACTTTTCGCACTTGTGTTGGTGCAGGAAACCACTTTTGCACTTGTATTAGTGTGGAAAAAACACTTTTTGCACTTGTATTAGTGTGGAAAAACCACTTTTTGCACTTGTGATAGTGTTGAAAAACCACTTTCGCACTTGTGTTAGTGTTGAAAAACCACTTTTCGCACTTGTGTTGGTGCAGGAAACCACTTTTGCACTTGTATTAGTGTGGAAAACCACTTTTTGCACTTGTGTTCGTGTTGAAAAACCACTTTTCGCACTTGTGTTAGTGTTGAAAAACCACTTTTCGCACTTGTGTTAGTGTTGAAAAACCACTTTTCGCACTTGTGTTGGTGCAGGAAACCACTTTTGCACTTGTATTAGTGTGGAAAAAACACTTTTTGCACTTGTGATAGTGTTGAAAAACCACTTTTCGCACTTGTGTTAGTGTTGAAAAACCACTTTTCGCACTTGTGTTGGTTCAGGAAACCACTTTTGCACTTGTATTAGTGTGGAAAAACCACTTTTCGCACTTGTGTTAGTGTTGAAAAACCACTTTTCGCACTTGTGTTAGTGTTGAAAAACCACTTTTCGCACTTGTGTTGGTGCAGGAAACCACTTTTGCACTTGTATTAGTGTGGAAAAATCACTTTTTGCACTTGTGATAGTGTTGAAAAACCACTTTTTGCACTTGTGTTAGTGTTGAAAAACCACTTTTCGTACTTGTGTTGGTGCAGGAAACCACTTTTGCACTTGTATTAGTGTGGAAAAAACACTTTTTGCACTTGTATTAGTGTGTAAAAACTACTTTTTGCACTTGTGTTAGTGTTGAAAAACCATTTTTCACACTTGTGTTAGTGTTGAAAAACCACTTTACGCACTTCTGTTAGTGTTGAAAAACCACTTTTCGCACTTGTGTTGGTGCAGGAAACCACTTTTGCACTTGTATTAGTGTGGAAAAAACACTTTTTGCACTTGTGATGGTGTTGAAAAACCACTTTTCGCACTTGTGTTAGTGTTGAAAAACCACTTTTCGCACTTGTGTTGGTGCAGGAAACCACTTTTGCACTTGTTTTAGTGTGGAAAAACACTTTTTGCACTTGTGATAGTGTTGAAAAACCACTTTTCGCACTTGTGTTAGTGTTGAAAAACCACTTTTCGCACTTGTGTTAGTGTTGAAAAACCACGTTTCGCACTTGCGTTAGTGTTGAAAAACCACTTTTCGCACTTGTGTTGGTGCAGGAAACCACTTTTGCACTTGTATTAGTGTGGAAAAAACACTTTTTGCACTTGTGATAGTGTTGAAAAACCACTTTTCGCACTTGTGTTAGTGTTGAAAAACCACTTTTCGCACTTGTGTTGGTGTGGAAAAAACACTTTTTGCACTTGTGATAGTGTTGAAAAACCACTTTTCGCACTTGTGTTAGTGTTGAAAAACCACTTTTCGCACTTGCGTTAGTGTTGAAAAACCACTTTTCGCACTTGTGTTGGTGCAGGAAACCACTTTTGCACTTGTATTAGTGTGGAAAAAACACTTTTCGCACTTGTGTTAGTGTTGAAAAACCACTTTTCGCACTTGTGTTAGTGTTGAAAAACCACTTTTCGCACTTGTGTTGGTGCAGGAAACCACTTTTGCACTTGTATTAATGTGGAAAAAACACTTTTTGCACTTGTGATAGTGTTGAAAAATCACTTTTCGCACTTGTGTTAGTGTTGAAAAACCACTTTTCGCACTTGTGTTTGTGCAGGAAACCACTTTTGCACTTGTATTAGTGTGGAAAAACCACTTTTCGCACTTGTATTAGTGTTGAAAAACCACTTTTCTCACTTGTGTTAGTGTTGAAAAACCACTTTTCGCACTTGTGTTGGTGCAGGAAACCACTTTTGCACTTGTATTAGTGTGGAAAAATCACTTTTTGCACTTGCAATAGTGTTGAAAAACCACTTTTTGCACTTGTGTTAGTGTTGAAAAACCACTTTTCGCACTTGTGTTGGTGCAGGAAACCACTTTTGCACTTGTATTAGTGTGGATAAAACACTTTTTGCACTTGTATTAGTGTGGAAAAACCACTTTTTGCACTTGTGATAGTGTTGAAAAACCACTTTCGCACTTGTGTTAGTGTTGAAAAACCACTTTTCGCACTTGTGTTGGTGCAGGAAACCACTTTTGCACTTGTATTAGTGTGGAAAACCACTTTTTGCACTTGTGTTCGTGTTGAAAAACCACTTTTCGCACTTGTGTTAGTGTTGAAAAACCACTTTTCGCACTTGTGTTAGTGTTGAAAAACCACTTTTCGCACTTGTGTTGGTGCAGGAAACCACTTTTGCACTTGTATTAGTGTGGAAAAAACACTTTTTGCACTTGTGATAGTGTTGAAAAACCACTTTTCGCACTTGTGTTAGTGTTGAAAAACCACTTTTCGCACTTGTGTTGGTTCAGGAAACCACTTTTGCACTTGTATTAGTGTGGAAAAACCACTTTTCGCACTTGTGTTAGTGTTGAAAAACCACTTTTCGCACTTGTGTTAGTGTTGAAAAACCACTTTTCGCACTTGTGTTGGTGCAGGAAACCACTTTTGCACTTGTATTAGTGTGGAAAAATCACTTTTTGCACTTGTGATAGTGTTGAAAAACCACTTTTTGCACTTGTGTTAGTGTTGAAAAACCACTTTTCGTACTTGTGTTGGTGCAGGAAACCACTTTTGCACTTGTATTAGTGTGGAAAAAACACTTTTTGCACTTGTATTAGTGTGTAAAAACTACTTTTTGCACTTGTGTTAGTGTTGAAAAACCACTTTTCACACTTGTGTTAGTGTTGAAAAACCACTTTTCGTACTTGTGTTGGTGCAGGAAACCACTTTTGCACTTGTATTAGTGTGGAAAAAACACTTTTTGCACTTGTGTTAGTGTTGAAAAACCACTTTTCGCACTTGTGTTAGTGTTGAAAAACCACTTTTTGCACTTGTGTTAGTGTTGAAAAACCACTTTTTGCACTTGTGTTAGTGTTGAAAAACCACTTTTTGCACTTGTGTTAGTGTTGAAAAACCACTTTACGCACTTCTGTTAGTGTTGAAAAACCACTTTTCGCACTTGTGTTGGTGCAGGAAACCACTTTTGCACTTGTATTAGTGTGGAAAAAACACTTTTTGCACTTGTGATGGTGTTGAAAAACCACTTTTCGCACTTGTGTTAGTGTTGAAAAACCACTTTTCGCACTTGTGTTGGTGCAGGAAACCACTTTTGCACTTGTATTAGTGTGGAAAAACCACTTTTCGCACTTGTGTTAGTGTTGAAAAACCACTTTTCGCACTTGTGTTAGTGTTGAAAAACCACTTTTCGCACTTGTGTTGGTGCAGGAAACCACTTTTGCACTTGTATTAGTGTGGAAAAAACACTTTTTGCACTTGTGATAGTGTTGAAAAACTACTTTTTGCACTTGTGTTAGTGTTGAAAAACCACTTTTCACACTTGTGTTAGTGTTGAAAAACCACTTTTCACACTTGTGTTGGTGCAGGAAACCACTTTTGCACTTGTATTAGTGTGGAAAAAACACTTTTTGCACTTGTGATAGTGTTGAAAAACCATTTTTCGCACTTGTGTTAGTGTTGAAAAACCACTTTTCACACTTGTGTTAGTGTTGAAAAACCACTTTTCACACTTGTGTTGGTGCAGGAAACCACTTTTGCACTTGTATTAGTGTGGAAAAATCACTTTTTGCACTTGTGATAGTGTTGAAAAACGACTTTTTGCACTTGTGTTAGTGTTGAAAAACCACTTTTCGCACTTGTGTTGGTGCAGGAAACCACTTTTGCACTTGTATTAGTGTGGAAAAAACACTTTTTGCACTTGTATTAGTGTGGAAAACCACTTTTTGCACTTGTGATAGTGTTGAAAAACCACTTTCGCACTTGTGTTAGTGTTGAAAAACCACTTTTCGCACTTGTGTTGGTGCAGGAAACCACTTTTGCACTTGTATTAGTGTGGAAAAATCACTTTTTGCACTTGTGATAGTGTTGAAAAACGACTTTTTGCACTTGTGTTAGTGTTGAAAAACCACTTTTCGCACTTGTGTTGGTGCAGGAAACCACTTTTGCACTTGTATTAGTGTGGAAAAAACACTTTTTGCACTTGTATTAGTGTGGAAAAACCACTTTTTGCACTTGTGATAGTGTTGAAAAACCACTTTCGCACTTGTGTTAGTGTTGAAAAACCACTTTTCGCACTTGTGTTGGTGCAGGAAACCACTTTTGCACTTGTATTAGTGTGGAAAACCACTTTTTGCACTTGTGTTCGTGTTGAAAAACCACTTTTCGTACTTGTGTTGGTGCAGGAAACCACTTTTGCACTTGTATTAGTGTGGAAAAAACACTTTTTGCACTTGTGTTAGTGTTGAAAAACCACTTTTCGCACTTGTGTTAGTGTTGAAAAACCACTTTTTGCACTTGTGTTAGTGTTGAAAAACCACTTTTCGTACTTGTGTTGGTGCAGGAAACCACTTTTGCACTTGTATTAGTGTGGAAAAACCACTTTTTGCACTTGTGTTAGTGTTGAAAAACCACTTTTCGCACTTGTGTTAGTGTTGAAAAACCACTTTTCGCACTTGTGTTAGTGTTGAAAAACCACTTTTCGCACTTGTGTTGGTGCAGGAAACCACTTTTGCACTTGTATTAGTGTGGAAAAACCACTTTTCGCACTTGTGTTGGTGCAGGAAACCACTTTTGCACTTGTATTAGTGTGGAAAAATCACTTTTTGCAATTGTGATAGTGTTGAAAAACCACTTTTCGCACTTGTGTTGGTGCAGGAAACCACTTTTGCACTTGTATTAGTGTGGAAAAAACACTTTTTGCAATTGTGATAGTGTTGAAAAACCACTTTTCGCACTTGTGTTAGTGTTGAAAAACCACTTTTCGCACTTGTGTTGGTGCAGGAAACCACTTTTGCACTTGTATTAGTGTGGAAAAACCACTTTTTGCACTTGTGTTAGTGTTGAAAAACCACTTTTCGCACTTGTGTTAGTGTTGAAAAACCACTTTTCGCACTTGTGTTAGTGTTGAAAAACCACTTTTCGCACTTGTGTTGGTGCAGGAAACCACTTTTGCACTTGTATTAGTGTGGAAAAACCACTTTTCGCACTTGTGTTGGTGCAGGAAACCACTTTTGCACTTGTATTAGTGTGGAAAAATCACTTTTTGCAATTGTGATAGTGTTGAAAAACCACTTTTCGCACTTGTGTTGGTGCAGGAAACCACTTTTGCACTTGTATTAGTGTGGAAAAAACACTTTTTGCAATTGTGATAGTGTTGAAAAACCACTTTTCGCACTTGTGTTAGTGTTGAAAAACCACTTTTCGCACTTGTGTTGGTGCAGGAAACCACTTTTGCACTTGTATTAGTGTGGAAAAACCACTTTTCGCACTTGTGTTAGTGTTGAAAAACCACTTTTCGCACTTGTGTTAGTGTTGAAAAACCACTTTTCCCACTTGTGTTGGTGCAGGAAACCACTTTTGCACTTGTATTAGTGTGGAAAAAACACTTTTTGCACTTGTGATAGTGTTGAAAAACTACTTTTTGCACTTGTGTTAGTGTTGAAAAACCACTTTTCACACTTGTGTTAGTGTTGAAAAACCACTTTTCACACTTGTGTTGGTGCAGGAAACCACTTTTGCACTTGTATTAGTGTGGAAAAAACACTTTTTGCACTTGTGATAGTGTTGAAAAACCACTTTTCGCACTTGTGTTAGTGTTGAAAAACCACTTTTCGCACTTGTGTTAGTGTTGAAAAACCACTTTTCGCACTTGTGTTGGTGCAGGAAACCACTTTTGCACTTGTATTAGTGTGGAAAAATCACTTTTTGCACTTGTGATAGTGTTGAAAAACCACTTTTTGCACTTGTGTTAGTGTTGAAAAACCACTTTTCGCACTTGTGTTGGTGCAGGAAACCACTTTTGCACTTGTATTAGTGTGGAAAAAACACTTTTTGCACGTGTATTAGTGTGGAAAAACCACTTTTTGCACTTGTGATAGTGTTGAAAAACCACTTTTCGCACTTGTGTTAGTGTTGAAAAACCACTTTTCGCACTTGCGTTAGTGTTGAAAAACCACTTTTCGCACTTGTGTTGGTGCAGGAAACCACTTTTGCACTTGGATTAGTGTGGAAAACCACTTTTTGCACTTGTGTTCGTGTTGAAAAACCACTTTTCGCACTTGTGTTAGTGTTGAAAAACCACTTTTCGCACTTGTGTTAGTGTTGAAAAACCACTTTTCGCACTTCTGTTAGTGTTGAAGAACCACTTTTCGCACTTGTGTTGGTGCAGGAAACCACTTTTGCACTTGTATTAGTGTGTAAAAAACACTTTTTGCACTTGTGATAGTGTTGAAAAACCACTTTTCGCACTTGTGTTAGTGTTGAAAAACCACTTTTCGCACTTGTGTTGGTTCAGGAAACCACTTTTGCACTTGTATTAGTGTGGAAAAACCACTTTTCGCACTTGTTAGTGTTGAAAAACCACTTTTCGCACTTGTGTTAGTGTTGAAAAACCACTTTTCGCACTTGTGTTGGTGCAGGGAACCACTTTTGCACTTGTATTAGTGTGGAAAAATCACTTTTTGCACTTGTGATAGTGTTGAAAAACCACTTTTTGCACTTGTTAGTGTTGAAAAACCACTTTTCGTACTTGTGTTGGTGCAGGAAACCACTTTTGCACTTGTATTAGTGTGGAAAAAACACTTTTTGCACTTGTATTAGTGTGGAAAAACTACTTTTTGCACTTGTGTTAGTGTTGAAAAACCACTTTTCACACTTGTGTTAGTGTTGAAAAACCACTTTTCGTACTTGTGTTGGTGCAGGAAACCACTTTTGCACTTGTATTAGTGTGGAAAAAACACTTTTTGCACTTGTGTTAGTGTTGAAAAACCACTTTTCGCACTTGTGTTAGTGTTGAAAAACCACTTTTTCCACTTGTGTTAGTGTTGAAAAACCACTTTTCGTACTTGTGTTGGTGCAGGAAACCACTTTTGCACTTGTATTAGTGTGGAAAAACCACTTTTTGCACTTGTGTTAGTGTTGAAAAAACACTTTTCGCACTTGTGTTAGTGTTGAAAAACCACTTTTTGCACTTGCGTTAGTGTTGAAAAAACACTTTTCGCACTTCTGTTAGTGTTGAAAAACCACTTTTCGCACTTGTGTTGGTGCAGGAAACCACTTTTGCACTTGTATTAGTGTGGGAAAAACACTTTTTGCACTTGTGATGGTGTTGAAAAACCACTTTTCGCACTTGTGTTAGTGTTGAAAAACCACTTTTTGCACCTGTGTTGGTGCAGGAAACCACTTTTGCACTTGTATTAGTGTGGAAAAACCACTTTTCGCACTGGTGTTAGTGTTGAAAAACCACTTTTCGCACTTGTGTTGGTGCAGGAAACCACTTTTGCACTTGTATTAGTGTGGAAAAAACACTTTTTGCACTTGTGATAGTGTTGAAAAACCACTTTTCGCACTTGTCTTAGTGTTGAAAAACCACTTTTCGCACTTGTGTTGGTGCAGGAAACCACTTTTGCACTTGTGTTAGTGTTGAAAAACCACTTTTCGCACTTGTGTTGGTGCAGGAAACCACTTTTGCACTTGTATTAGTGTGGAAAAAACACTTTTTGCACTAGTGATAGTGTTGAAAAACCACTTTTGCACTTGTATTAGTGTGGAAAAAACACTTTTCTCACTTGTGTTAGTGTTGAAAAACCACTTTTCGCACTTGTGTTAGTGTTGAAAAACCACTTTTCGCACTTGTGTTGGTGCAGGAAACCACTTTTGCACTTGTATTAGTGTGGAAAAAACACTTTTCGCACTTGTGTTAGTGTTGAAAAACCACTTTTCGCACTTGTGTTAGTGTTGAAAAACCACTTTTCGCACTTGTGTTGGTGCAGGAAACCACTTTTGCACTTGTATTAGTGTGGAAAAAACACTTTTTGCACTTGTGATAGTGTTGAAAAACCACTTTTCGCACTTGTGTTAGTGTTGTAAAACCACTTTTCGCACTTGTGTTGGTGCAGGAAACCACTTTTGCACTTGTATTAGTGTGGAAAAACCACTTTTCGCACTTGTGTTATTGTTGAAAAACCACTTTTCGCACTTGCGTTAGGGTTGAAAAACCACTTTTCGCACTTGTGTTGGAGCAGGAAACCACTTTTGCACTTGTATTAGTGTGGAAAAATCACTTTTTGCACTTGTGTTATTGTTGAAAAACCACTTTTCGCACTTGTGTTAGTGTTGAAAAACCACTTTTTGCACTTGTGTTGGTGCAGGAAACCACTTTTGCACTTGTATTAGTGTGGAAAAAACACTTTTTGCACTTGTGTTAGTGTTGAAAAACCACTTTTCGCACTTGTGTTGGTGCAGGAAACCACTTTTGCACTTGTATTAGTGTGGAAAAAACACTTTTCGCACTTGTGTTAGTGTTGAAAAACCACTTTTCGCACTTGTGTTGGTGCAGGAAACCACTTTTGCACTTGTATTAGTGTGGAAAAAACACTTTTTGCACTTGTGTTAGTGTTGAAAAAACACTTTTCGCACTTGTGTTAGTGTTGAAAAACCACTTTTTGCACTTGCGTGCAACTTTGCACTTGCACTTGCGATTAGTGTGGAAAAAACACTTTTTGCACTTGTGATAGTGTTGAAAAACCACTTTTTGCACTTGTGTTAGTGTTGAAAAACCACTTTTCGCACTTGTGTTAATGTTGAAAAACCACTTTTCGCACTTGTGTTGGTGCAGGAAACCACTTTTGCACTTGTTTTAGTGTGGAAAAAACACTTTTTGCACTTGTGATAGTGTTGAAAAACCACTTTTCGCACTTGTGTTAGTGTTGAAAAACCACTTTTCGCACTTGCGTTAGTGTTGAAAAACCACTTTTCGCACTTGTGTTGGTGCAGGAAACCACTTTTGCACTTGTAATAGTGTGGAAAAAACACTTTTTGCACTTGTGGTAGTGTTGAAAAACCACTTTTCGCACTTGTGTTAGTGTTGAAAAACCACTTTTCGCACTTGTGTTGGTGCACGAAACCACTTTTTCACTTGTATTAGTGTGGAAAAAACACTTTTTGCACTTGTATTAGTGTGGAAAAACCACTTTTTGCACTTGTGATAGTGTTGAAAAACCACTTTCGCACCTGTGTTAGTGTTGAAAAACCACTTTTCGCACTTGTGTTGGTGCAGGAAACCACTTTTGCACTTGTATTAGTGTGGAAAACCACTTTTTGCACTTGCGTTCGTGTTGAAAAACCACTTTTCGCACTTGTGTTAGTGTTGAAAAACCACTTTTCACACTTGTGTTAGTGTTGAAAAACCACTTTTCGCACTTCTGTTAGTGTTGAAAAACCACTTTTCGCACTTGTGTTGGTTCAGGAAACCACTTTTGCACTTGTATTAGTGTGGAAAAACCACTTTTCGCACTTGTGTTAGTGTTGAAAAACCACTTTTCGCACTTGTGTTAGTGTTGAAAAACCACTTTTCGCACTTGTGTTGGTTCAGGAAACCACTTTTGCACTTGTATTAGTGTGGAAAAACCACTTTTCGCACTTGTGTTAGTGTTGAAAAACCACTTTTCGCACTTGTGTTAGTGTTGAAAAACCACTTTTCGCACTTGTGTTGGTGCAGGAAACCACTTTTGCACTTGTATTAGTGTGGAAAAATCACTTTTTGCACTTGTGATAGTGTTGAAAAACCACTTTTTGCACTTGTGTTAGTGTTGAAAAACCACTTTTCGTACTTGTGTTGGTGCAGGAAACCACTTTTGCACTTGTATTAGTGTGGAAAAAACACTTTTTGCACTTGTATTAGTGTGGAAAAACTACTTTTTGCACTTGTGTTAGTGTTGAAAAACCACTTTTCACACTTGTGTTAGTGTTGAAAAACCACTTTTCGTACTTGTGTTGGTGCAGGAAACCACTTTTGCACTTGTATTAGTGTGGAAAAAACACTTTTTGCACTTGTGTTAGTGTTGAAAAACCACTTTTCGCACTTGTGTTAGTGTTGAAAAACCACTTTTTGCACTTGTGCTAGTGTTGAAAAACCACTTTTCGTACTTGTGTTGGTGCAGGAAACCACTTTTGCACTTGTATTAGTGTGGAAAAACCACTTTTTGCACTTGTGTTAGTGTTGAAAAACCACTTTTCGCACTTGTGTTAGTGTTGAAAAACCACCTTTTGCACTTGTGTTAGTGTTGAAAAACCACTTTTCGCACTTGTGTTAGTGTTGAAAAACCACTTTTCGCACTTGTGTTGGTGCAGGAAACCACTTTTGCACTTGTATTAGTGTGGAAAAACCACTTTTCGCACTTATGTTAGTGTTGAAAAACCACTTTTCACACTTGTGTTGGTGCAGGAAACCACTTTTGCACTTGTATTAGTGTGGAAAAAACACTTTTTGCACTTGTGATAGTGTTGAAAAACCACTTTTCGCACTTGTGTTAGTGTTGAAAAACCACTTTTCGCACTTGTGTTGGTTCAGGAAACCACTTTTGCACTTGTATTAGTGTGGAAAAACCACTTTTCGCACTTGTGTTAGTGTTGAAAAACCACTTTTCGCACTTGTGTTAGTGTTGAAAAACCACTTTTCGCAATTGTGTTGGTGCAGGAAACCACTTTTGCACTTGTATTAGTGTGGAAAAATCACTTTTTGCACTTGTGATAGTGTTGAAAAACCACTTTTTGCACTTGTGTTAGTGTTGAAAAACCACTTTTCGTACTTGTGTTGGTGCAGGAAACCACTTTTGCACTTGTATTAGTGTGGAAAAAACACTTTTTGCACTTGTATTAGTGTGGAAAAACTACTTTTTGCACTTGTGTTAGTGTTGAAAAACCACTTTTCACACTTGTGTTAGTGTTGAAAAACCACTTTTCGTACTTGTGTTGGTGCAGGAAACCACTTTTGCACTTGTATTAGTGTGGAAAAAACACTTTTTGCACTTGTGTTAGTGTTGAAAAACCACTTTTCGCACTTGTGTTAGTGTTGAAAAACCACTTTTTGCACTTGTGTTAGTGTTGAAAAACCACTTTTCGTACTTGTGTTGGTGCAGGAAACCACTTTTGCACTTGTATTTTTTTTTTTTTTTTTTTTTTTGTATACAAGATCGAGGCTCGTGAAAGAGCGAACATTAATCACACAGAAAGACAAACCGACACATAAAACATATAACATCGGGAGCGGTAGACAAGATGGGGAGAGAGGGGGAAGGACACAAACACAACATTTGAGAGCAGGGACCGAGAGACATGGAGACATCGAGAGATCTGAGAGAGGGCGAGGGCTTTGGGGGGGGCGGGGGCATGGGAAGGGGGCGGTGGGAGAGGTATAAAACATATGGACACTGCCAGGACTTCCAGGAAAGAAGTTGGAATTTCAAACAAGGTGGATCTGGGGTGAATTAGCGGGGGTAGAAAAGATCAAGGTTTTGGATGGGGGAAGATAAGAGATGGTGGTGAACAGCTGTTTTAAAGACCTGGAGGGAGGAGTGGGATTGAAGGGAGTGAGGGAGTTTGTTCCAGAGGCGGGAGAAAAGAGGAATGAAAGAGTGAAGGTGAGCAGAGAGCCGAGATTTCGGCAGTTTAACCATCAGAGGGTTGCTGGCAGATCTTGTGCGACGTGTAGGAATATTTGGGGGACAGAGCACAGAGAGAGCTGGGGGTGCAAGGCCGGAGAGGAGTCGGTAGAAGACAGAAAGACCACCTACCTGCCTGCGGTGAGTGAGTGAAAGGCCCTCAGAGATAGCTTCATCGCGGGAGATTCCAATAATTCTGAAAGCTTTGGTTTCAACAGCGTGAAGCCGAGCTAGGTGTGAGGCAGGAGCACCGGCCCATAGGGGAGAACAGTATTCCATTGAGCTGCGGATGAAAGCCTTGTATGTGGTGAGGAGCTCAGGTGTGCCGAGGAAGGACTTTGCACGACGGAGGATGCCCAGTCGGCGACTGGCTTTGGAGGCCAGCTTGGAAATGTGGTTTTCCCAAGAAAGATCATGGCAGATAGTGAGACCCAAAATCTTGAGCGACAGAACTTCTTGGAGAGGATTGTTGAGAAAGTAGATGGGAGGGTTGTCCAGTCGATCTTTTCGGAGAGACATAGTAAGAGTGTGAGATTTGTCAGGATTGAAAGACATGTTCCACTTGTTTGACCAGTCTGTGATTTTGTCCAGGTCTTCAGAGAGTGAGGAGGCAGCAGACTGCCGATCTGAGGGAAGAGGAATGGAGCGGCAGAGAGTGGAGTCATCAGCAAAGAGATAGAGAGGATTTTCGAGAGAGTCAGAGAGATCATTGATGAAGACCAGAAAAAGCACGGGGCCCAGAACACTGCCTTGGGGAACTCCAGCCTGAACAGGAAGAGGAGATGAGAGAAACCCATTCAGGGCCACACGTTGACGACGACTAGTGAGGAAGTCCGCCAGCCATGCGTGGAGATTTCCATGGATACCAAAGGAGGAGAGTTTGGTGAGCAGAGCGGGGTGCCAGACCGTGTCGAAGGCACGTGATATGTCGAGGGAGACAGCTCTAATTTCCTGTTTGGCATTGAGGACCTCCATCCATTGTTGAGACAGCAGAAGCAGCATGTCCAGAGTAGAGTGACCTGGTCTGAAACCAAATTGATGATCAGAGATCAAGCCATTGGAGAAGAGGAAAGATTTCATATCCGAAGCAATGATGGATTCCATGACTTTGCTGATAATTGGGAGAAGGCTGATTGGTCTGTAGTTGCTAGGATCTGTTTTTGCACCTTTTTTGTGCAAAGCGGTGATGTTGGCTGATTTCCAAGCAGATGGCAGTTGACCTTGAGCAAAAGAGAGGGTGAAGAGAACAGAGAGAGGGTGAGATAGAGCAGCAGAGCAGGATTTTAGGACCCGTGGGCTGATGCCATCGGGTCCAGTTGCAGAATCAGAGTCGAGGGTTGACAGAAACTTTTCCACCTTGTCAGGAGGAAAGGACACGGAGTCCAGGAGCAGCAGGGTACGACTGGGTATGGTGGGTACAGAGAGGGATGGGTTTGGGACACAAGATTTAGAGGCAAACACAGAGTTGAGGCATTCAGCTTTTTCACGTGCGGAGTCAGCTGTGTAGCCGTTTGAGGTAAGGGAGGGGATGGAGGGGGAACAAACACCAGAAACGGATTTGACCAGACGCCACCAGGATTTGGAAGAGGGAGACAGATAAGAGAGTTCCGTCTTGAGAACGGAGAGATATTGTTTCCTGGCTCTCCTGAGGGTGGACACACACTTGTTTCGGGCTTTGTGAAAGGAAATGAGATTTCCTTCCGTTGGATTTGCTTTCCAGGAGACGAAGGCAAGTTGTTTCTGGGCAACAGCCTCACCACAAGATTCCGTGTACCATGGACGGGAGGAAGGGTATGACAACTGAAGACGAGATGGGATAAATCTGTGCATGAGAGAGAGCAATTTACTTTGGAAGAATTCCCAGGATGAGTTGATGTCAGAGGTGGTAGAGATGGGAGACCAGTCCAGATGATTGATGGCTGCTTGAAGACCGTGCCAGTTGGCCTGAGTGAAATGCCAGACTCGTCGATGCTGAGCAGGCTCCCTGAGGATGGTCAGAGAGATGTCCGCTTTAACAAGGACATGATCAGATGATCCGATCGGAGCAGAAGAAGAGCAGCAGACATTTTCAGGGAAGTTAGTCATAACCAAGTCCAGAAGAGAAGATGTTCCGTTGACTGAGATCCGGGTCGGGAAATTGACAGATTGTGTCAGTCCCAGTGAGTCGCAGAAGTCCTTTGCTGAAGAGCCATGGCTGGTGAGAGAGGTACCCACACCCAGCCAACTGGCATGGTGACAATTGAAATCACCACATATGAGGAAGAGAGAGTTGGGATGAGTAGATAGAAGTTGGTCCATATCATCAGACAGCGAGATGTAGATGGAGTCATCACTGTTTGGTGGACGGTACAACACACATATGAACAAGAGGTGGGAGCGAAGGGGAAGCCGTAGCCAGAGGTATTCCTGGGGGTGAGGTGGAGAGAGTGCAGTGCAGGGCGAGTGAGGAAGAGAGTTTTTGATAAAGATAGCAACCCCGCCTCCAGGACGAGGCTCAGGTCGATCATACCGGAGGAGGGAGTAGCCCGGGAGAGATACTATGGAATCAGAGACATCATAAAGGAGGAAAGTTTCTGTTAAGCAGATCACGTCTGGTTTGACAGAAGCAACCTGTATGGAGAGATCAGTTAAGTTTGAACGAAGGCCCCGGATGTTTGAGGTCCATACCGTTAATGAAGAGGAAGGGGGAGCATCAGATACAGAACAGGGGGGAGGAGGGGTAGGGTAAGATGTGGAAGAGGTGGAAGAGATAGGGAGAGCTGTTGAAGGTGTGTCAGAGATTTCAGAATAGCTCGGAGAAAGGGAAGGATGGGGTGGACAAAAGGTTTGATGGTGATTGGGTGAGCCACAATGAGGTGTTATTTGAGGAGGGGGAAGAGCGAGGCAGAAGGTTGGGGGAGATGGAGGTGAGAGTTTGAAGGGGGAAGAAGCGGGGAGGACGCTTTGAGGAGGGGGAGTGAGAGGGGGGAAATTGAGAAGCAATGAGGGTGGGGAGATTTGAAGGGGAGGGGTGAGGGGGGAGTTTGGGAGGGAAGGGACAAGGGGAGGGATTTGAAAGGGATGGGATATGGGGGAGATTTGGAGGGGAGGGGTGAGGCAGGAGTCTAGGAGGGGAGGGGCGAGGGGGCGTCTTGGCGGGGAGGGGTGAGGGGGTAGTTTAGGAGGGAGGGGGCAAGGGGGGAGATTTGAAAGGGATGGGTGATGGGGAAAATTTGGAGGGGAGGGGTGATGGGGAAGATTTGGAGGGGAGGGGTTATGGGGAAGATTTGGAGGGGAGGGGTGAGATTGGATTTTTGAAAGTGTACGATTTATGGGAAACGAACATTTATTGCAAAATGAGTTTCTTGTGACCTTCGAGTTAAAAATACGTTTAAGGACGCTGGATGGAGGATGGAGTGCAGGAGAGTTTAGGGAATGTAGAAAAAAGGCACTATAGGAGATGGATATTTTTTTTGGGATGAATTGATTTGGTGAGCAAGTCGAAAGCAGCCTTTTAAAGAAGAAGAAGAAAAAGGTGTTATAAAATATGACGGAATACATAACTTGAGGGGAAAGTGTAAACATTGAAGGTTAATGAGTGAAAACTATCTGGGGAAATGGGGGAGAAACACGTGGTCGAAGAACGAACGAACGAATAAGAATGAATAAACGAATGAGAACAGAGAAGGAAATGTTTTTTTTTTTTTTTTTTTTTTTTTTTTTTTTTTTTGAGTTGAGATTTACACAAGGAAGTAGGCTATGGGTGAAAAGACTGGGTATACAGAGAACGAAAGTTATTGGATCACAAACGACGGACCGCTGAGAGAAAAACAAAGCCTCAAGGTTGTACAGTGCACACTGTACAAGGCCTCAAGACACGACACGGCAAACAGACGATCAATTTATGAAAGATAAACACCGAGAAACAACCAAAGTTGCACACAATAACTTCACACACCGAAAGATAAATACAGTTTCGACAAAATACAATTGTGAACAGACTTAACTTCGAAAAACGTGGAGACCGTGTGGAGCTTCGAAAATCCCTCCCACCGTCTCCGAGATCTCGCGGGATTGACGAGGTATTAGTGTGGAAAAACCACTTTTTGCACTTGTGTTAGTGTTGAAAAACCACTTTTCGCACTTGTGTTAGTGTTGAAAAACCACTTTTTGCACTTGTGTTAGTGTTGAAAAACCACTTTTCGCACTTCTGTTAGTGTTGAAAAACCACTTTTCGCACTTGTGTTGGTGCAGGAAACCACTTTTGCACTTGTATTAGTGTGGAAAAAACACTTTTTGCACTTGTGATGGTGTTGAAAAACCACTTTTCGCACTTGTGTTAGTGTTGAAAAACCACTTTTCGCACTTGTGTTGGTGCAGGAAACCACTTTTGCACTTGTATTAGTGTGGAAAAACCACTTTTCGCACTTATGTTAGTGTTGAAAAACCACTTTTCACACTTGTGTTGGTGCAGGAAACCACTTTTGCACTTGTATTAGTGTGGAAAAAACACTTTTTGCACTTGTGATAGTGTTGAAAAACCACTTTTTGCACTTGTCTTAGTGTTGAAAAACCACTTTTCGCACTTGTGTTGGTGCAGGAAACCACTTTTGCACTTGTATTAGTGTGGAAAAACACTTTTTGCACTTGTATTAGTGTTGAAAAACCACTTATCGCACTTGTGTTAGTGTTGAAAAACCACTTTTCGCACTTGTGTTGGTGCAGGAAACCACTTTTGCACTTGTATTAGTGTGGAAAAACCACTTTTTGCACTTGTGTTAGTGTTGAAAAACCACTTTTCGCACTTGTGTTAGTGTTGAAAAACCACTTTTTGCACTTGTGTTAGTGTTGAAAAAACACTTTTCGCACTTCTGTTAGTGTTGAAAAACCACTTTTCGCACTTGTGTTGGTGCAGGAAACCACTTTTGCACTTGTATTAGTGTGGAAAAACTACTTTTCGCACTTGTGTTAGTGTTGAAAAACCACTTTTCGCACTTGTGTTAGTGTTGAAAAACCACTTTTCGCACTTGTGTTGGTGCAGGAAACCACTTTTGCACTTGTATTAGTGTGGAAAAAACACTTTTTGCACTTGTGATAGTGTTGAAAAACTACTTTTTGAACTTGTGTTAGTGTTGAAAAACCACTTTTCACACTTGTGTTAGTGTTGAAAAACCACTTTTCACACTTGTGTTGATGCAGGAAACCACTTTTGCACTTGTATTAGTGTGGAAAAAACACTTTTTGCACTTGTGATAGTGTTGAAAAACCACTTTTGCACTTGTATTAGTGTGGAAAAAACACTTTTCTCACTTGTGTTAGTGTTGAAAAACCACTTTTCGCACTTGTGTTAGTGTTGAAAAACCACTTTTCGCACTTGTGTTGGTGCAGGAAACCACTTTTGCACTTGTATTAGTGTGGAAAAAACACTTTTCGCACTTGTGTTAGTGTTGAAAAACCACTTTTCGCACTTGTGTTAGTGTTGAAAAACCACTTTTCGCACTTGTGTTGGTGCAGGAAACCACTTTTGCACTTGTATTAGTGTGGAAAAACCACTTTTCGCACTTGTTATTGTTGAAAAACCACTTTTCGCACTTGTGTTAGTGTTGAAAAACCACTTTTCGCACTTGTGTTGGAGCAGGAAACCACTTTTGCACTTGTATTAGTGTGGAAAAATTACTTTTTGCACTTGTGTTAGTGTTGAAAAACCACTTTTCGCACTTGTGTTAGTGTTGAAAAACCACTTTTCGCACTTGTGTGCATGCAGGAAACCACTTTTGCACTTGTATTAGTGTGGAAAAAACACTTTTTGCACTTGTGTTAGTGTTGAAAAACCACTTTTCACACTTGTGTTGGTGCAGGAAACCACTTTTGCACTTGTATTAGTGTGGAAAAACCACTTTTCGCACTTGTGTTAGTGTTGAAAAACCACTTTTCGCACTTGTGTTGGTGCAGGAAACCACTTTTGCACTTGTATTAGTGTGGAAAAAACACTTTTTGCACTTGTGATAGTGTTGAAAAACCACTTTTCGCACTTGTGTTAGTGTTGAAAAACCACTTTTCGCACTTGTGTTAATGTTGAAAAACCACTTTTCACACTTGTGTTGGTGCAGGAAACCACTTTTGCACTTGTATTAGTGTGGAAAAAACACTTTTTGCACTTGTGATAGTGTTGAAAAACCACTTTTCGCACTTGTCTTAGTGTTGAAAAACCACTTTTCGCACTTGTGTTGGTGCAGGAAACCACTTTTGCACTTGTATTAGTGTGGAAAAACACTTTTTGCACTTGTATTAGTGTTGAAAAACCACTTTTCGCACTTGTGTTAGTGTTGAAAAACCACTTTTCGCACTTGTGTTGGTGCAGGAAACCACTTTTGCACTTGTATTAGTGGAAAAACCACTTTTTGCACTTGTGTTAGTGTTGAAAAACCACTTTTCGCACTTGTATTAGTGTTGAAAAACCACTTTTTGCACTTGTGTTAGTGTTGAAAAAACACTTTTCGCACTTCTGTTAGTGTTGAAAACCACTTTTCGCACTTGTGTTGGTGCAGGAAACCACTTTTGCACTTGTATTAGTGTGCAAAAACACTTTTTGCACTTGTGTTAGTGTTGAAAAACCACTTTTCGCACTTGTGTTAGTGTTGAAAAACCACTTTTCGCACTTGTGTTGGTGCAGGAAACCACTTTTGCACTTGTATTAGTGTGGAAAAACTACTTTTCGCACTTGTGTTAGTGTTGAAAAACCACTTTTCGCACTTGTGTTGGTGTTGAAAAACCACTTTTCGCACTTGTGTTGGTGCAGGAAACCACTTTTGCACTTGTATTAGTGTGGAAAAAACACTTTTTGCACTTGTGATAGTGTTGAAAAACTACTTTTTGCACTTGTGTTAGTGTTGAAAAACCACTTTTCACACTTGTGTTAGTGTTGAAAAACCACTTTTCACACTTGTGTTGGTGCAGGAAACCACTTTTGCACTTGTATTAGTGTGGAAAAAACACTTTTTGCACTTGTGATAGTGTTGAAAAACCACTTTTGCACTTGTATTAGTGTGGAAAAAACACTTTTCTCACTTGTTAGTGTTGAAAAACCACTTTTCGCACTTGTGTTAGTGTTGAAAAACCACTTTTCGCACTTGTGTTGGTGCAGGAAACCACTTTTGCACTTGTATTAGTGTGGAAAAAACACTTTTCGCACTTGTGTTAGTGTTGAAAAACCACTTTTCGCACTTGTGTTAGTGTTGAAAAACCACTTTTCGCACTTGTGTTGGTGCAGGAAACCACTTTTGCACTTGTATTAGTGTGGAAAAAACACTTTTTGCACTTGTGATAGTGTTGAAAAACCACTTTTCGCACTTGTGTTAGTGTTGAAAAACCACTTTTCGCACTTGTGTTGGTGCAGGAAACCACTTTTGCACTTGTATTAGTGTGGAAAAACCACTTTTCGCACTTGTGTTATTGTTGAAAAACCACTTTTCGCACTTGTGTTAGTGTTGAAAAACCACTTTTCGCACTTGTGTTGGAGCAGGAAACCACTTTTGCACTTGTATTAGTGTGGAAAAATCACTTTTTGCACTTGTGTTAGTGTTGAAAAACCACTTTTCGCACTTGTGTTAGTGTTGAAAAACCACTTTTCGCACTTGTGTTAGTGTTGAAAAACCACTTTTCGCACTTGTGTTGGTGCAGGAAACCACTTTTGCACTTGTATTAGTGTGGAAAAACCACTTTTTGCACTTGTGTTAGTGTTGAAAAACCACTTTTCGCACTTGTGTTGGTGTTGAAAAACCACTTTTTGCACTTGTGTTAGTGTTGAAAAAACACTTTTCGCACTTCTGTTAGTGTTGAAAAACCACTTTTCGCACTTGTGTTGGTGCAGGAAACCACTTTTGCACTTGTATTAGTGTGGAAAAACTACTTTTCGCACTTGTGTTAGTGTTGAAAAACCACTTTTCGCACTTGTGTTAGTGTTGAAAAACCACTTTTCGCACTTGTGTTGGTGCAGGAAACCACTTTTGCACTTGTATTAGTGTGGAAAAAACACTTTTTGCACTTGTGATAGTGTTGAAAAACTACTTTTTGCACTTGTGTTAGTGTTGAAAAACCACTTTTCACACTTGTGTTAGTGTTGAAAAACCACTTTTCACACTTGTGTTGGTGCAGGAAACCACTTTTGCACTTGTATTAGTGTGGAAAAAACACTTTTTGCACTTGTGATAGTGTTGAAAAACCACTTTTGCACTTGTATTAGTGTGGAAAAAACACTTTTCTCACTTGTGTTAGTGTTGAAAAACCACTTTTCGCACTTGTGTTAGTGTTGAAAAACCACTTTTCGCACTTGTGTTAGTGTTGAAAAACCACTTTTCGCACTTGTGTTGGTGCAGGAAACCACTTTTGCACTTGTATTAGTGTGGAAAAACCACTTTTCGCACTTATGTTAGTGTTGAAAAACCACTTTTCACACTTGTGTTGGTGCAGGAAACCACTTTTGCACTTGTATTAGTGTGGAAAAAACACTTTTTGCACTTGTGATAGTGTTGAAAAACCACTTTTTGCACTTGTCTTAGTGTTGAAAAACCACTTTTCGCACTTGTGTTGGTGCAGGAAACCACTTTTGCACTTGTATTAGTGTGGAAAAACACTTTTTGCACTTGTATTAGTGTTGAAAAACCACTTATCGCACTTGTGTTAGTGTTGAAAAACCACTTTTCGCACTTGTGTTGGTGCAGGAAACCACTTTTGCACTTGTATTAGTGTGGAAAAACCACTTTTTGCACTTGTGTTAGTGTTGAAAAACCACTTTTCGCACTTGTGTTAGTGTTGAAAAACCACTTTTTGCACTTGTGTTAGTGTTGAAAAAACACTTTTCGCACTTCTGTTAGTGTTGAAAAACCACTTTTCGCACTTGTGTTGGTGCAGGAAACCACTTTTGCACTTGTATTAGTGTGGAAAAACTACTTTTCGCACTTGTGTTAGTGTTGAAAAACCACTTTTCGCACTTGTGTTAGTGTTGAAAAACCACTTTTCGCACTTGTGTTGGTGCAGGAAACCACTTTTGCACTTGTATTAGTGTGGAAAAAACACTTTTTGCACTTGTGATAGTGTTGAAAAACTACTTTTTGAATTTGTGTTAGTGTTGAAAAACCACTTTTCACACTTGTGTTAGTGTTGAAAAACCACTTTTCACACTTGTGTTGGTGCAGGAAACCACTTTTGCACTTGTATTAGTGTGGAAAAAACACTTTTTGCACTTGTGATAGTGTTGAAAAACCACTTTTGCACTTGTATTAGTGTGGAAAAAACACTTTTCTCACTTGTGTTAGTGTTGAAAAACCACTTTTCGCACTTGTGTTAGTGTTGAAAAACCACTTTTCGCACTTGTGTTGGTGCAGGAAACCACTTTTGCACTTGTATTAGTGTGGAAAAAACACTTTTCGCACTTGTGTTAGTGTTGAAAAACCACTTTTCGCACTTGTGTTAGTGTTGAAAAACCACTTTTCGCACTTGTGTTGGTGCAGGAAACCACTTTTGCACTTGTATTAGTGTGGAAAAACCACTTTTCGCACTTGTTATTGTTGAAAAACCACTTTTCGCACTTGTGTTAGTGTTGAAAAACCACTTTTCGCACTTGTGTTGGAGCAGGAAACCACTTTTGCACTTGTATTAGTGTGGAAAAATTACTTTTTGCACTTGTGTTAGTGTTGAAAAACCACTTTTCGCACTTGTGTTAGTGTTGAAAAACCACTTTTCGCACTTGTGTGCATGCAGGAAACCACTTTTGCACTTGTATTAGTGTGGAAAAAACACTTTTTGCACTTGTGTTAGTGTTGAAAAACCACTTTTCACACTTGTGTTGGTGCAGGAAACCACTTTTGCACTTGTATTAGTGTGGAAAAACCACTTTTCGCACTTGTGTTAGTGTTGAAAAACCACTTTTCGCACTTGTGTTGGTGCAGGAAACCACTTTTGCACTTGTATTAGTGTGGGAAAAACACTTTTTGCACTTGTGATAGTGTTGAAAAACCACTTTTCGCACTTGTGTTAGTGTTGAAAAACCACTTTTCGCACTTGTGTTAATGTTGAAAAACCACTTTTCACACTTGTGTTGGTGCAGGAAACCACTTTTGCACTTGTATTAGTGTGGAAAAAACACTTTTTGCACTTGTGATAGTGTTGAAAAACCACTTTTCGCACTTGTCTTAGTGTTGAAAAACCACTTTTCGCACTTGTGTTGGTGCAGGAAACCACTTTTGCACTTGTATTAGTGTGGAAAAACACTTTTTGCACTTGTATTAGTGTTGAAAAACCACTTTTCGCACCTGTGTTAGTGTTGAAAAACCACTTTTCGCACTTGTGTTGGTGCAGGAAACCACTTTTGCACTTGTATTAGTGGAAAAACCACTTTTTGCACTTGTGTTAGTGTTGAAAAACCACTTTTCGCACTTGTATTAGTGTTGAAAAACCACTTTTTGCACTTGTGTTAGTGTTGAAAAAACACTTTTCGCACTTCTGTTAGTGTTGAAAAACCACTTTTCGCACTTGTGTTGGTGCAGGAAACCACTTTTGCACTTGTATTAGTGTGCAAAAACATTTTTTGCACTTGTGTTAGTGTTGAAAAACCACTTTTCGCACTTGTGTTAGTGTTGAAAAACCACTTTTCGCACTTGTGTTGGTGCAGGAAACCACTTTTGCACTTGTATTAGTGTGGAAAAACTACTTTTCGCACTTGTGTTAGTGTTGAAAAACCACTTTTCGCACTTGTGTTGGTGTTGAAAAACCACTTTTCGCACTTGTGTTGGTGCAGGAAACCACTTTTGCACTTGTATTAGTGTGGAAAAAACACTTTTTGCACTTGTGATAGTGTTGAAAAACTACTTTTTGCACTTGTGTTAGTGTTGAAAAACCACTTTTCACACTTGTGTTAGTGTTGAAAAACCACTTTTCACACTTGTGTTGGTGCAGGAAACCACTTTTGCACTTGTATTAGTGTGGAAAAAACACTTTTTGCACTTGTGATAGTGTTGAAAAACCACTTTTGCACTTGTATTAGTGTGGAAAAAACACTTTTCTCACTTGTGTTAGTGTTGAAAAACCACTTTTCGCACTTGTGTTAGTGTTGAAAAACCACTTTTCGCACTTGTGTTGGTGCAGGAAACCACTTTTGCACTTGTATTAGTGTGGAAAAAACACTTTTCGCACTTGTGTTAGTGTTGAAAAACCACTTTTCGCACTTGTGTTAGTGTTGAAAAACCACTTTTCGCACTTGTGTTGGTGCAGGAAACCACTTTTGCACTTGTATTAGTGTGGAAAAAACACTTTTTGCACTTGTGATAGTGTTGAAAAACCACTTTTCGCACTTGTGTTAGTGTTGAAAAACCACTTTTCGCACTTGTGTTGGTGCAGGAAACCACTTTTGCACTTGTATTAGTGTGGAAAAACCACTTTTCGCACTTGTGTTATTGTTGAAAAACCACTTTTCGCACTTGTGTTAGTGTTGAAAAACCACTTTTCGCACTTGTGTTGGAGCAGGAAACCACTTTTGCACTTGTGTTAGTGTTGAAAAACCACTTTTCGCACTTGTGTTAGTGTTGAAAAACCACTTTTCGCACTTGTGTTAGTGTTGAAAAACCACTTTTCGCACTTGTGTTGGTGCAGGAAACCACTTTTGCACTTGTATTAGTGTGGAAAAACCACTTTTTGCACTTGTGTTAGTGTTGAAAAACCACTTTTCGCACTTGTGTTGGTGTTGAAAAACCACTTTTTGCACTTGTGTTAGTGTTGAAAAAACACTTTTCGCACTTCTGTTAGTGTTGAAAAACCACTTTTCGCACTTGTGTTGGTGCAGGAAACCACTTTTGCACTTGTATTAGTGTGGAAAAACTACTTTTCGCACTTGTGTTAGTGTTGAAAAACCACTTTTCGCACTTGTGTTAGTGTTGAAAAACCACTTTTCGCACTTGTGTTGGTGCAGGAAACCACTTTTGCACTTGTATTAGTGTGGAAAAAACACTTTTTGCACTTGTGATAGTGTTGAAAAACTACTTTTTGCACTTGTGTTAGTGTTGAAAAACCACTTTTCACACTTGTGTTAGTGTTGAAAAACCACTTTTCACACTTGTGTTGGTGCAGGAAACCACTTTTGCACTTGTATTAGTGTGGAAAAAACACTTTTTGCACTTGTGATAGTGTTGAAAAACCACTTTTGCACTTGTATTAGTGTGGAAAAAACACTTTTCTCACTTGTGTTAGTGTTGAAAAACCACTTTTCGCACTAGTGTTAGTGTTGAAAAACCACTTTTCGCACTTGTGTTGGTGCAGGAAACCACTTTTGCACTTGTATTAGTGTGGAAAAAACACTTTTCGCACTTGTGTTAGTGTTGAAAAACCACTTTTCGCACTTGTGTTACTGTTGAAAAACCACTTTTCGCACTTGTGTTGGTGCAGGAAACCACTTTTGCACTTGTATTAGTGTGGAAAAACCACTTTTCGCACTTGTGTTATTGTTGAAAAACCACTTTTCGCACTTGTGTTAGTGTTGAAAAACCACTTTTCGCACTTGTGTTGGAGCAGGAAACCACTTTTGCACTTGTATTAGTGTGGAAAAATCACTTTTTGCACTTGTGTTAGTGTTGAAAAACCACTTTTCGCACTTGTGTTAGTGTTGAAAAACCACTTTTCGCACTTGTGTTGGTGCAGAAAACCACTTTTGCACTTGTATTATTGTGGAAAAAACACTTTTTGCACTTGTGTTAGTGTTGAAAAACCACTTTTCGCACTTGTGTTAGTGTTGAAAAACCACTTTTCGCACTTGTGTTGGTGCAGAAAACCACTTTTGCACTTGTATTATTGTGGAAAAAACACTTTTTGCACTTGTGTTAGTGTTGAAAAACCACTTTTCGCACTTGTGTTGGTGCAGGAAACCACTTTTGCACTTGTATTAGTGTGGAAAAAACACTTTTTGCACTTGTGATAGTGTTGAAAAACCACTTTTTGCACTTGTCTTAGTGTTGAAAAACCACTTTTCGCACTTGTGTTGGTGCAGGAAACCACTTTTGCACTTGTATTAGTGTGGAAAAACACTTTTTGCACTTGTATTAGTGTTGAAAAACCACTTTTCGCACTTGTGTTAGTGTTGAAAAACCACTTTTCGCACTTGTGTTGGTGCAGGAAACCACTTTTGCACTTGTATTAGTGTGGAAAAACCACTTTTTGCACTTGTGTTAGTGTTGAAAAACCACTTTTCGCACTTGTGTTAGTGTTGAAAAACCACTTTTTGCACTTGTGTTAGTGTTGAAAAAACACTTTTCGCACTTCTGTTAGTGTTGAAAAACCACTTTTCGCACTTGTGTTGGTGCAGGAAACCACTTTTGCACTTGTATTAGTGTGGAAAAACTACTTTTCGCACTTGTGTTAGTGTTGAAAAACCACTTTTCGCACTTGTGTTAGTGTTGAAAAACCACTTTTCGCACTTGTGTTGGTGCAGGAAACCACTTTTGCACTTGTATTAGTGTGGAAAAAACACTTTTCGCACTGGTGTTAGTGTTGAAAAACCACTTTTCGCACTTGTGTTGGTGCAGGAAACCACTTTTGCACTTGTATTAGTGTGGAAAAAACACTTTTTGCACTTGTGATAGTGTTGAAAAACCACTTTTCGCACTTGTCTTAATGTTGAAAAACCACTTTTCGCACTTGTGTTGGTGCAGGAAACCACTTTTGCACTTGTGTTAGTGTTGAAAAACCACTTTTCGCACTTGTGTTGGTGCAGGAAACCACTTTTGCACTTGTATTAGTGTGGAAAAAACACTTTTTGCACTAGTGATAGTGTTGAAAAACCACTTTTGCACTTGTATTAGTGTGGAAAAAACACTTTTCTCACTTGTGTTAGTGTTGAAAAACCACTTTTCGCACTTGTGTTAGTGTTGAAAAACCACTTTTCGCACTTGTGTTGGTGCAGGAAACCACTTTTGCACTTGTATTAGTGTGGAAAAAACACTTTTCGCACTTGTGTTAGTGTTGAAAAACCACTTTTTGCACTTGTGTTAGTGTTGAAAAACCACTTTTCGCACTTGTGTTGGTGCAGGAAACCACTTTTGCACTTGTATTAGTGTGGAAAAAACACTTTTTGCACTTGTGATAGTGTTGAAAAACCACTTTTCGCACTTGTGTTAGTGTTGAAAAACCACTTTTCGCACTTGTGTTGGTGCAGGAAACCACTTTTGCACTTGTATTAGTGTGGAAAAACCACTTTTCGCACTTGTGTTATTGTTGAAAAACCACTTTTCGCACTTGCGTTAGTGTTGAAAAACCACTTTTCGCACTTGTGTTGGAGCAGGAAACCACTTTTGCACTTGTATTAGTGTGGAAAAATCACTTTTTGCACTTGTGTTATTGTTGAAAAACCACTTTTCGCACTTGTGTTAGTGTTGAAAAACCACTTTTCGCACTTGTGTTGGTTCAGGAAACCACTTTTGCACTTGTATTAGTGTGGAAAAACCACTTTTCGCACTTGTGTTAGTGTTGAAAAACCACTTTTCGCACTTGTGTTAGTGTTGAAAAACCACTTTTCGCACTTGTGTTGGTGCAGGAAACCACTTCTGCACTTGTATTAGTGTGGAAAAATCACTTTTTGCACTTGTGATAGTGTTGAAAAACCACTTTTTGCACTTGTGTTAGTGTTGAAAAACCACTTTTCGTACTTGTGTTGGTGCAGGAAACCACTTTTGCACTTGTATTAGTGTGGAAAAAACACTTTTTGCACTTGTATTAGTGTGGAAAAACTACTTTTTGCACTTGTGTTAGTGTTGAAAAACCACTTTTCACACTTGTGTTAGTGTTGAAAAACCACTTTTCGTACTTGTGTTGGTGCAGGAAACCACTTTTGCACTTGTATTAGTGTGGAAAAAACACTTTTTGCACTTGTGTTAGTGTTGAAAAACCACTTTTCGCACTTGTGTTAGTGTTGAAAAAACACTTTTTGCACTTGTGTTAGTGTTGAAAAACCACTTTTCGTACTTGTGTTGGTGCAGGAAACCACTTTTGCACTTGTATTAGTGTGGAAAAACCACTTTTTGCACTTGTGTTAGTGTTGAAAAACCACTTTTCGCACTTGTGTTAGTGTTGAAAAACCACCTTTTGCACTTGTGTTAGTGTTGAAAAACCACTTTTCGCACTTGTGTTAGTGTTGAAAAACCACTTTTCGCACTTGTGTTGGTGCAGGAAACCACTTTTGCACTTGTATTAGTGTGGAAAAACCACTTTTCGCACTTATGTTAGTGTTGAAAAACCACTTTTCACACTTGTGTTGGTGCAGGAAACCACTTTTGCACTTGTATTAGTGTGGAAAAAACACTTTTTGCACTTGTGATAGTGTTGAAAAACCACTTTTCGCACTTGTGTTAGTGTTGAAAAACCACTTTTCGCACGTGTGTTGGTTCAGGAAACCACTTTTGCACTTGTATTAGTGTGGAAAAACCACTTTTCGCACTTGTGTTAGTGTTGAAAAACCACTTTTCGCACTTGTGTTAGTGTTGAAAAACCACTTTTCGCACTTGTGTTGGTGCAGGAAACCACTTTTGCACTTGTATTAGTGTGGAAAAATCACTTTTTGCACTTGTGATAGTGTTGAAAAACCACTTTTTGCACTTGTGTTAGTGTTGAAAAACCACTTTTCGTACTTGTGTTGGTGCAGGAAACCACTTTTGCACTTGTATTAGTGTGGAAAAAACACTTTTTGCACTTGTATTAGTGTGGAAAAACTACTTTTTGCACTTGTGTTAGTGTTGAAAAACCACTTTTCACACTTGTGTTAGTGTTGAAAAACCACTTTTCGTACTTGTGTTGGTGCAGGAAACCACTTTTGCACTTGTATTAGTGTGGAAAAACCACTTTTCGCACTTGTGTTAGTGTTGAAAAACCACTTTTCGCACTTGTGTTAGTGTTGAAAAACCACTTTTCGCACTTGTGTTGGAGCAGGAAACCACTTTTGCACTTGTATTAGTGTGGAAAAATCACTTTTTGCACTTGTGTTAGTGTTGAAAAACCACTTTTCGCACTTGTGTTAGTGTTGAAAAACCACTTTTCGCACTTGTGTTGGTGCAGAAAACCACTTTTGCACTTGTATTATTGTGGAAAAAACACTTTTTGCACTTGTGTTAGTGTTGAAAAACCACTTTTCGCACTTGTGTTGGTGCAGGAAACCACTTTTGCACTTGTATTAGTGTGGAAAAACCACTTTTCGCACTTGTGTTAGTGTTGAAAAACCACTTTTCGCACTTGTGTTGGTGCAGGAAACCACTTTTGCACTTGTATTAGTGTGGAAAAAACACTTTTTGCACTTGTGATAGTGTTGAAAAACCACTTTTTGCACTTGTCTTAGTGTTGAAAAACCACTTTTCGCACCTGTGTTGGTGCAGGAAACCACTTTTGCACTTGTATTAGTGTGGAAAAACACTTTTTGCACTTGTATTAGTGTTGAAAAACCACTTTTCGCACTTGTGTTAGTGTTGAAAAACCACTTTTCGCACTTGTGTTGGTGCAGGAAACCACTTTTGCACTTGTATTAGTGTGGAAAAACCACTTTTTGCACTTGTGTTAGTGTTGAAAAACCACTTTTCGCACTTGTGTTAGTGTTGAAAAACCACTTTTTGCACTTGTGTTAGTGTTGAAAAAACACTTTTCGCACTTCTGTTAGTGTTGAAAAACCACTTTTCGCACTTGTGTTGGTGCAGGAAACCACTTTTGCACTTGTATTAGTGTGGAAAAACTACTTTTCGCACTTGTGTTAGTGTTGAAAAACCACTTTTCGCACTTGTGTTAGTGTTGAAAAACCACTTTTCGCACTTGTGTTGGTGCAGGAAACCACTTTTGCACTTGTATTAGTGTGGAAAAAACACTTTTCGCACTGGTGTTAGTGTTGAAAAACCACTTTTCGCACTTGTGTTGGTGCAGGAAACCACTTTTGCACTTGTATTAGTGTGGAAAAAACACTTTTTGCACTTGTGATAGTGTTGAAAAACCACTTTTCGCACTTGTCTTAATGTTGAAAAACCACTTTTCGCACTTGTGTTGGTGCAGGAAACCACTTTTGCACTTGTGTTAGTGTTGAAAAACCACTTTTCGCACTTGTGTTGGTGCAGGAAACCACTTTTGCACTTGTATTAGTGTGGAAAAAACACTTTTTGCACTAGTGATAGTGTTGAAAAACCACTTTTGCACTTGTATTAGTGTGGAAAAAACACTTTTCTCACTTGTGTTAGTGTTGAAAAACCACTTTTCGCACTTGTGTTAGTGTTGAAAAACCACTTTTCGCACTTGTGTTGGTGCAGGAAACCACTTTTGCACTTGTATTAGTGTGGAAAAAACACTTTTCGCACTTGTGTTAGTGTTGAAAAACCACTTTTTGCACTTGTGTTAGTGTTGAAAAACCACTTTTCGCACTTGTGTTGGTGCAGGAAACCACTTTTGCACTTGTATTAGTGTGGAAAAAACACTTTTTGCACTTGTGATAGTGTTGAAAAACCACTTTTCGCACTTGTGTTAGTGTTGAAAAACCACTTTTCGCACTTGTGTTGGTGCAGGAAACCACTTTTGCACTTGTATTAGTGTGGAAAAACCACTTTTCGCACTTGTGTTATTGTTGAAAAACCACTTTTCGCACTTGCGTTAGTGTTGAAAAACCACTTTTCGCACTTGTGTTGGAGCAGGAAACCACTTTTGCACTTGTATTAGTGTGGAAAAATCACTTTTTGCACTTGTGTTATTGTTGAAAAACCACTTTTCGCACTTGTGTTAGTGTTGAAAAACCACTTTTCGCACTTGCGTTAGTGTTGAAAAACCACTTTTCGCACTTGTGTTGGAGCAGGAAACCACTTTTGCACTTGTATTAGTGTGGAAAAATCACTTTTTGCACTTGTGTTATTGTTGAAAAACCACTTTTCGCACTTGTGTTAGTGTTGAAAAACCACTTTTCGCACTTGTGTTGGTTCAGGAAACCACTTTTGCACTTGTATTAGTGTGGAAAAACCACTTTTCGCACTTGTGTTAGTGTTGAAAAACCACTTTTCGCACTTGTGTTAGTGTTGAAAAACCACTTTTCGCACTTGTGTTGGTGCAGGAAACCACTTTTGCACTTGTATTAGTGTGGAAAAATCACTTTTTGCACTTGTGATAGTGTTGAAAAACCACTTTTTGCACTTGTGTTAGTGTTGAAAAACCACTTTTCGTACTTGTGTTGGTGCAGGAAACCACTTTTGCACTTGTATTAGTGTGGAAAAAACACTTTTTGCACTTGTATTAGTGTGGAAAAACTACTTTTTGCACTTGTGTTAGTGTTGAAAAACCACTTTTCACACTTGTGTTAGTGTTGAAAAACCACTTTTCGTACTTGTGTTGGTGCAGGAAACCACTTTTGCACTTGTATTAGTGTGGAAAAAACACTTTTTGCACTTGTGTTAGTGTTGAAAAACCACTTTTCGCACTTGTGTTAGTGTTGAAAAAACACTTTTTGCACTTGTGTTAGTGTTGAAAAACCACTTTTCGTACTTGTGTTGGTGCAGGAAACCACTTTTGCACTTGTATTAGTGTGGAAAAACCACTTTTTGCACTTGTGTTAGTGTTGAAAAACCACTTTTCGCACTTGTGTTAGTGTTGAAAAACCACCTTTTGCACTTGTGTTAGTGTTGAAAAACCACTTTTCGCACTTGTGTTAGTGTTGAAAAACCACTTTTCGCACTTGTGTTGGTGCAGGAAACCACTTTTGCACTTGTATTAGTGTGGAAAAACCACTTTTCGCACTTATGTTAGTGTTGAAAAACCACTTTTCACACTTGTGTTGGTGCAGGAAACCACTTTTGCACTTGTATTAGTGTGGAAAAAACACTTTTTGCACTTGTGATAGTGTTGAAAAACCACTTTTCGCACTTGTGTTAGTGTTGAAAAACCACTTTTCGCACGTGTGTTGGTTCAGGAAACCACTTTTGCACTTGTATTAGTGTGGAAAAACCACTTTTCGCACTTGTGTTAGTGTTGAAAAACCACTTTTCGCACTTGTGTTAGTGTTGAAAAACCACTTTTCGCACTTGTGTTGGTGCAGGAAACCACTTTTGCACTTGTATTAGTGTGGAAAAATCACTTTTTGCACTTGTGATAGTGTTGAAAAACCACTTTTTGCACTTGTGTTAGTGTTGAAAAACCACTTTTCGTACTTGTGTTGGTGCAGGAAACCACTTTTGCACTTGTATTAGTGTGGAAAAAACACTTTTTGCACTTGTATTAGTGTGGAAAAACTACTTTTTGCACTTGTGTTAGTGTTGAAAAACCACTTTTCACACTTGTGTTAGTGTTGAAAAACCACTTTTCGTACTTGTGTTGGTGCAGGAAACCACTTTTGCACTTGTATTTTTTTTTTTTTTTTTGTATACAAGATCGAGGCTCGTGAAAGAGCGAACATTAATCACACAGAAAGACAAACCGACACATAAAACATATAACATCGGGAGCGGTAGACAAGATGGGGAGAGAGGGGGAAGGACACAAACACAACATTTGAGAGCAGGGACCGAGAGACATGGAGACATCGAGAGATCTGAGAGAGGGCGAGGGCTTTGGGGGGGCGGGGGCATGGGAAGGGGGCGGTGGGAGAGGTATAAAACATATGGACACTGCCAGGACTTCCAGGAAAGAAGTTGGAATTTCAAACAAGGTGGATCTGGGGTGAATTAGCGGGGGTAGAAAAGATCAAGGTTTTGGATGGGGGAAGATAAGAGATGGTGGTGAACAGCTGTTTTAAAGACCTGGAGGGAGGAGTGGGATTGAAGGGAGTGAGGGAGTTTGTTCCAGAGGCGGGAGAAAAGAGGAATGAAAGAGTGAAGGTGAGCAGAGAGCCGAGATTTCGGCAGTTTAACCATCAGAGGGTTGCTGGCAGATCTTGTGCGACGTGTAGGAATATTTGGGGGACAGAGCACAGAGAGAGCTGGGGGTGCAAGGCCGGAGAGGAGTCGGTAGAAGACAGAAAGACCACCTACCTGCCTGCGGTGAGTGAGTGAAAGGCCCTCAGAGATAGCTTCATCGCGGGAGATTCCAATAATTCTGAAAGCTTTGGTTTCAACAGCGTGAAGCCGAGCTAGGTGTGAGGCAGGAGCACCGGCCCATAGGGGAGAACAGTATTCCATTGAGCTGCGGATGAAAGCCTTGTATGTGGTGAGGAGCTCAGGTGTGCCGAGGAAGGACTTTGCACGACGGAGGATGCCCAGTCGGCGACTGGCTTTGGAGGCCAGCTTGGAAATGTGGTTTTCCCAAGAAAGATCATGGCAGATAGTGAGACCCAAAATCTTGAGCGACAGAACTTCTTGGAGAGGATTGTTGAGAAAGTAGATGGGAGGGTTGTCCAGTCGATCTTTTCGGAGAGACATAGTAAGAGTGTGAGATTTGTCAGGATTGAAAGACATGTTCCACTTGTTTGACCAGTCTGTGATTTTGTCCAGGTCTTCAGAGAGTGAGGAGGCAGCAGACTGCCGATCTGAGGGAAGAGGAATGGAGCGGCAGAGAGTGGAGTCATCAGCAAAGAGATAGAGAGGATTTTCGAGAGAGTCAGAGAGATCATTGATGAAGACCAGAAAAAGCACGGGGCCCAGAACACTGCCTTGGGGAACTCCAGCCTGAACAGGAAGAGGAGATGAGAGAAACCCATTCAGGGCCACACGTTGACGACGACTAGTGAGGAAGTCCGCCAGCCATGCGTGCAGATTTCCATGGATACCAAAGGAGGAGAGTTTGGTGAGCAGAGCGGGGTGCCAGACCGTGTCGAAGGCACGTGATATGTCGAGGGAGACAGCTCTAATTTCCTGTTTGGCATTGAGGACCTCCATCCATTGTTGAGACAGCAGAAGCAGCATGTCCAGAGTAGAGTGACCTGGTCTGAAACCAAATTGATGATCAGAGATCAAGCCATTGGAGAAGAGGAAAGATTTCATATCCGAAGCAATGATGGATTCCATGACTTTGCTGATAATTGGGAGAAGGCTGATTGGTCTGTAGTTGCTAGGATCTGTTTTTGCACCTTTTTTGTGCAAAGCGGTGATGTTGGCTGATTTCCAAGCAGATGGCAGTTGACCTTGAGCAAAAGAGAGGGTGAAGAGAACAGAGAGAGGGTGAGATAGAGCAGCAGAGCAGGATTTTAGGACCCGTGGGCTGATGCCGTCGGGTCCAGTTGCAGAATCAGAGTCGAGGGTTGACAGAAACTTTTCCACCTTGTCAGGAGGAAAGGACACGGAGTCCAGGAGCAGCAGGGTACGACTGGGTATGGTGGGTACAGAGAGGGATGGGTTTGGGACACAAGATTTAGAGGCAAACACAGAGTTGAGGCATTCAGCTTTTTCACGTGCGGAGTCAGCTGTGTAGCCGTTTGAGGTAAGGGAGGGGATGGAGGGGGAACAAACACCAGAAACGGATTTGACCAGACGCCACCAGGATTTGGAAGAGGGAGACAGATAAGAGAGTTCGGTCTTGAGAACGGAGAGATATTGTTTCCTGGCTCTCCTGAGGGTGGACACACACTTGTTTCGGGCTTTGTGAAAGGAAATGAGATTTCCTTCCGTTGGATTTGCTTTCCAGGAGACGAAGGCAAGTTGTTTCTGGGCAACAGCCTCACCACAAGATTCCGTGTACCATGGACGGGAGGAAGGGTATGACAACTGAAGACGAGATGGGATAAATCTGTGCATGAGAGAGAGCAATTTACTTTGGAAGAATTCCCAGGATGAGTTGATGTCAGAGGTGGTAGAGATGGTAGACCAGTCCAGATGATTGATGGCTGCTTGAAGACCGTGCCAGTTGGCCTGAGTGAAATGCCAGACTCGTCGATGCTGAGCAGGCTCCCTGAGGATGGTCAGAGAGATGTCCGCTTTAACAAGGACATGATCAGATGATCCGATCGGAGCAGAAGAAGAGCAGCAGACATTTTCAGGGAAGTTAGTCATAACCAAGTCCAGAAGAGAAGATGTTCCGTTGACTGAGATCCGGGTCGGGAAATTGACAGATTGTGTCAGTCCCAGTGAGTCGCAGAAGTCCTTTGCTGAAGAGCCATGGCTGGTGAGAGAGGTACCCACACCCAGCCAACTGGCATGGTGACAATTGAAATCACCACATATGAGGAAGAGAGAGTTGGGATGAGTAGATAGAAGTTGGTCCATATCATCAGACAGCGAGATGTAGATGGAGTCATCACTGTTTGGTGGACGGTACAACACACATATGAACAAGAGGTGGGAGCGAAGGGGAAGCCGTAGCCAGAGGTATTCCTGGGGGTGAGGTGGAGAGAGTGCAGTGCAGGGCGAGTGAGGAAGAGAGTTTTTGATAAAGATAGCAACCCCGCCTCCAGGACGAGGCTCAGGTCGATCATACCGGAGGAGGGAGTAGCCCGGGAGAGATACTATGGAATCAGAGACATCATAAAGGAGGAAAGTTTCTGTTAAGCAGATCACGTCTGGTTTGACAGAAGCAACCTGTATGGAGAGATCAGTTAAGTTTGAACGAAGGCCCCGGATGTTTGAGGTCCATACCGTTAATGAAGAGGAAGGGGGAGCATCAGATACAGAACAGGGGGGAGGAGGGGTAGGGTAAGATGTGGAAGAGGTGGAAGAGATAGGGAGAGCTGTTGAAGGTGTGTCAGAGATTTCAGAATAGCTCGGAGAAAGGGAAGGATGGGGTGGACAAAAGGTTTGATGGTGATTGGGTGAGCCACAATGAGGTGTTATTTGAGGAGGGGGAAGAGCGAGGCAGAAGGTTGGGGGAGATGGAGGTGAGAGTTTGAAGGGGGAAGAAGCGGGGAGGACGCTTTGAGGAGGGGGAGTGAGAGGGGGGAAATTGAGAAGCAATGAGGGTGGGGAGATTTGAAGGGGAGGGGTGAGGGGGGAGTTTGGGAGGGAAGGGACAAGGGGAGGGATTTGAAAGGGATGGGATATGGGGGAGATTTGGAGGGGAGGGGTGAGGCAGGAGTCTAGGAGGGGAGGGGCGAGGGGGCGTCTTGGCGGGGAGGGGTGAGGGGGTAGTTTAGGAGGGAGGGGGCAAGGGGGGAGATTTGAAAGGGATGGGTGATGGGGAAAATTTGGAGGGGAGGGGTGATGGGGAAGATTTGGAGGGGAGGGGTTATGGGGAAGATTTGGAGGGGAGGGGTGAGATTGGATTTTTGAAAGTGTACGATTTATGGGAAACGAACATTTATTGCAAAATGAGTTTCTTGTGACCTTCGAGTTAAAAATACGTTTAAGGACGCTGGATGGAGGATGGAGTGCAGGAGAGTTTAGGGAATGTAGAAAAAAGGCACTATAGGAGATGGATATTTTTTTTGGGATGAATTGATTTGGTGAGCAAGTCGAAAGCAGCCTTTTAAAGAAGAAGAAGAAAAAGGTGTTATAAAATATGACGGAATACATAACTTGAGGGGAAAGTGTAAACATTGAAGGTTAATGAGTGAAAACTATCTGGGGAAATGGGGGAGAAACACGTGGTCGAAGAACGAACGAACGAATAAGAATGAATAAACGAATGAGAACAGAGAAGGAAATGTTTTTTTTTTTTTTTTTTTTTTTTTTTTTTTGAGTTGAGATTTACACAAGGAAGTAGGCTATGGGTGAAAAGACTGGGTATACAGAGAACGAAAGTTATTGGATCACAAACGACGGACCGCTGAGAGAAAAACAAAGCCTCAAGGTTGTACAGTGCACACTGTACAAGGCCTCAAGACACGACACGGCAAACAGACGATCAATTTATGAAAGATAAACACCGAGAAACAACCAAAGTTGCACACAATAACTTCACACACCGAAAGATAAATACAGTTTCGACAAAATACAATTGTGAACAGACTTAACTTCGAAAAACGTGGAGACCGTGTGGAGCTTCGAAAATCCCTCCCACCGTCTCCGAGATCTCGCGGGATTGACGAGGTATTAGTGTGGAAAAACCACTTTTTGCACTTGTGTTAGTGTTGAAAAACCACTTTTCGCACTTGTGTTAGTGTTGAAAAACCACTTTTTGCACTTGTGTTAGTGTTGAAAAACCACTTTTCGCACTTCTGTTAGTGTTGAAAAACCACTTTTCGCACTTGTGTTGGTGCAGGAAACCACTTTTGCACTTGTATTAGTGTGGAAAAAACACTTTTTGCACTTGTGATGGTGTTGAAAAACCACTTTTCGCACTTGTGTTAGTGTTGAAAAACCACTTTTCGCACTTGTGTTGGTGCAGGAAACCACTTTTGCACTTGTATTAGTGTGGAAAAACCACTTTTCGCACTTATGTTAGTGTAGAAAAACCACTTTTCACACTTGTGTTGGTGCAGGAAACCACTTTTGCACTTGTATTAGTGTGGAAAAAACACTTTTTGCACTTGTGATAGTGTTGAAAAACCACTTTTTGCACTTGTCTTAGTGTTGAAAAACCACTTTTCGCACTTGTATTGGTGCAGGAAACCACTTTTGCACTTGTATTAGTGTGGAAAAACACTTTTTGCACTTGTATTAGTGTTGAAAAACCACTTATCGCACTTGTGTTAGTGTTGAAAAACCACTTTTCGCACTTGTGTTGGTGCAGGAAACCACTTTTGCACTTGTATTAGTGTGGAAAAACCACTTTTTGCACTTGTGTTAGTGTTGAAAAACCACTTTTCGCACTTGTGTTAGTGTTGAAAAACCACTTTTTGCACTTGTGTTAGTGTTGAAAAAACACTTTTCGCACTTCTGTTAGTGTTGAAAAACCACTTTTCGCACTTGTGTTGGTGCAGGAAACCACTTTTGCACTTGTATTAGTGTGGAAAAACTACTTTTCGCACTTGTGTTAGTGTTGAAAAACCACTTTTCGCACTTGTGTTAGTGTTGAAAAACCACTTTTCGCACTTGTGTTGGTGCAGGAAACCACTTTTGCACTTGTATTAGTGTGGAAAAAACACTTTTGCACTTGTGATAGTGTTGATAAACTACTTTTTGAACTTGTGTTAGTGTTGAAAAACCCACTTTTCACACTTGTGTTAGTGTTGAAAAACCACTTTTCACACTTGTGTTGGTGCAGGAAACCACTTTTGCACTTGTATTAGTGTGGAAAAAACACTTTTTGCACTTGTGATAGTGTTGAAAACACTTTTGCACTTGTATTAGTGTGGAAAAAACACTTTTCTCACTTGTGTTAGTGTTGAAAAACCACTTTTCGCACTTGTGTTAGTGTTGAAAAACCACTTTTTCGCACTTGTGTTGGTGCAGGAAACCACTTTTGCACTTGTATTAGTGTGGAAAAAACACTTTTCGCACTTGTGTTAGTGTTGAAAAACCACTTTTCGCACTTGTGTTAGTGTTGAAAAACCACTTTTCGCACTTGTGTTGTGCAGGAAACCACTTTTGCACTTGTATTAGTGTGGAAAAACCACTTTTCGCACTTGTGTTATTGTTGAAAAACCACTTTTCGCACTTGTGTTAGTGTTGAAAAACCACTTTTCGCACTTGTGTTGGAGCAGGAAACCACTTTTGCACTTGTATTAGTGTGGAAAAATTACTTTTTGCACTTGTGTTAGTGTTGAAAAACCACTTTTCGCACTTGTGTTAGTGTTGAAAAACCACTTTTCGCACTTGTGTGCATGCAGGAAACCACTTTGCACTTGTATTAGTGTGGAAAAAACACTTTTTGCACTTGTGTTAGTGTTGAAAACCACTTTTCGCACTTGTGTTGGTGCAGGAAACCACTTTTGCACTTGTATTAGTGTGGAAAAACCACTTTTCGCACTTGTGTTAGTGTTGAAAAACCACTTTTCGCACTTGTGTTGGTGCAGGAAACCACTTTTGCACTTGTATTAGTGTGGAAAAAACACTTTTTGCACTTGTGATAGTGTTGAAAAACCACTTTTCGCACTTGTGTTAGTGTTGAAAACCACTTTTCGCACTTGTGTTAATGTTGAAAAACCACTTTTCACACTTGTGTTGGTGCAGGAAACCACTTTTGCACTTGTATTAGTGTGGAAAAAACACTTTTTTGCACTTGTGATAGTGTTGAAAAAACCACTTTTTGCACTTGTCTTAGTGTTGAAAAACACTTTTCGCACTTGTGTTGGTGCAGGAAACCACTTTTGCACTTGTATTAGTGTGGAAAAACACTTTTTGCACTTGTATTAGTGTTGAAAAACCACTTTTCGCACTTGTGTTAGTGTTGAAAAACCACTTTTCGCACTTGTGTTGGTGCAGGAAACCACTTTTGCACTGTATTAGTGGAAAAACCACTTTTTGCACTTGTGTTAGTGTTGAAAAACCACTTTTCGCACTTGTATTAGTGTTGAAAAACCACTTTTTGCACTTGTGTTAGTGTTGAAAAAACACTTTTCGCACTTCTGTTAGTGTTGAAAAACCACTTTTCGCACTTGTGTTGGTGCAGGAAACCACTTTTGCACTTGTATTAGTGTGCAAAAACACTTTTTGCACTTGTGTTAGTGTTGAAAAACCACTTTTCGCACTTGTGTTAGTGTTGAAAAACCACTTTTCGCACTTGTGTTGGTGCAGGAAACCACTTTTGCACTTGTATTAGTGTGGAAAAACTACTTTTCGCACTTGTGTTAGTGTTGAAAAACCACTTTTCGCACTTGTGTTGGTGTTGAAAAACCACTTTTCGCACTTGTGTTGGTGCAGGGAAACCACTTTTGCACTTGTATTAGTGTGGAAAAAACACTTTTTGCACTTGTGATAGTGTTGAAAAACTACTTTTTGCACTTGTGTTAGTGTTGAAAAACCACTTTTCACACTTGTGTTAGTGTTGAAAAACCACTTTTCACACTTGTGTTGGTGCAGGAAACCACTTTTGCACTTGTATTAGTGTGGAAAAAACACTTTTTGCACTTGTGATAGTGTTGAAAAACCACTTTTGCACTTGTATTAGTGTGGAAAAAACACTTTTCTCACTTGTGTTAGTGTTGAAAAACCACTTTTCGCACTTGTGTTAGTGTTGAAAAACCACTTTTCGCACTTGTGTTGGTGCAGGAAACCACTTTTGCACTTGTATTAGTGTGGAAAAAACACTTTTCGCACTTGTGTTAGTGTTGAAAAACCACTTTTCGCACTTGTGTTAGTGTTGAAAAACCACTTTTCGCACTTGTGTTGGTGCAGGAAACCACTTTTGCACTTGTATTAGTGTGGAAAAAACACTTTTTGCACTTGTGATAGTGTTGAAAAACCACTTTTCGCACTTGTGTTAGTGTTGAAAAACACTTTTCGCACTTGTGTTGGTGCAGGAAACCACTTTTGCACTTGTATTAGTGTGGAAAAACCACTTTTCGCACTTGTGTTATTGTTGAGCAAAACCACTTTTCGCACTTGTGTTAGTGTTGAAAACCACTTTTCGCACTTGTGTTGGAGCAGGAAACCACTTTTGCACTTGTATTAGTGTGGAAAAATCACTTTTTGCACTTGTGTTAGTGTAGAAAAACCACTTTTCACACTTGTGTTGGTGCAGGAAACCACTTTTGCACTTGTATTAGTGTGGAAAAAACACTTTTTGCACTTGTGATAGTGTTGAAAAACCACTTTTTGCACTTGTCTTAGTGTTGAAAAACCACTTTTCGCACTTGTGTTGGTGCAGGAAACCACTTTTGCACTTGTATTAGTGTGGAAAAACACTTTTTGCACTTGTATTAGTGTTGAAAAACCACTTATCGCACTTGTGTTAGTGTTGAAAAACCACTTTTCGCATTGTGTTGGTGCAGGAAACCACTTTTGCACTTGTATTAGTGTGGAAAAACCACTTTTTTGCACTTGTGTTAGTGTTGAATAAACCACTTTTCGCACTTGTGTTAGTGTTGAAAAACCACTTTTTGCACTTGTGTTAGTGTTGAAAAAACACTTTTCGCACTTCTGTTAGTGTTGAAAAACCACTTTTCGCACTTGTGTTGGTGCAGGAAACCACTTTTGCACTTGTATTAGTGTGGAAAAAACACTTTTTGCACTTGTGATGGTGTTGAAAAACCACTTTTCGCACTTGTGTTAGTGTTGAAAAACCACTTTTCGCACTTGTGTTGGTGCAGGAAACCACTTTTGCACTTGTATTAGTGTGGAAAAACCACTTTTCGCACTTATGTTAGATGTAGAAAAACACTTTTCACACTTGTGTTGGTGCAGGAAACACTTTTTGCACTTGTATTAGTGTGGAAAAAACACTTTTTGCACTTGTGATAGTGTTGAAAAACCACTTTTTGCACTTGTCTTAGTGTTGAAAAACCACTTTTCGCACTTGTGTTGGTGCAGGAAACCACTTTTGCACTTGTATTAGTGTGGAAAAACACTTTTTGCACTTGTATTAGTGTTGAAAAACCACTTATCGCACTTGTGTTAGTGTTGAAAAACCACTTTTCGCACTTGTGTTGGTGCAGGAAACCACTTTTGCACTTGTATTAGTGTGGAAAAACCACTTTTTGCACTTGTGTTAGTGTTGAAAAACCACTTTTCGCACTTGTGTTAGTGTTGAAAAACCACTTTTTGCACTTGTGTTAGTGTTGAAAAAACACTTTTCGCACTTCTGTTAGTGTTGAAAAACCACTTTTCGCACTTGTGTTGGTGCAGGAAACCACTTTTGCACTTGTATTAGTGTGGAAAAACTACTTTTCGCACTTGTGTTAGTGTTGAAAAACCACTTTTCGCACTTGTGTTAGTGTTGAAAAACCACTTTTCGCACTTGTGTTGGTGCAGGAAACCACTTTTGCACTTGTATTAGTGTGGAAAAAACACTTTTTGCACTTGTGATAGTGTTGAAAAACTACTTTTTGAACTTGTGTTAGTGTTTGAAAAACCACTTTTCACACTTGTGTTAGTGTTGAAAAACCACTTTTCACACTTGTGTTGGTGCAGGAAACCACTTTTGCACTTGTATTAGTGTGGAAAAAACACTTTTTGCACTTGTGATAGTGTTGAAAAACCACTTTTGCACTTGTATTAGTGTGGAAAAAACACTTTTCTCACTTGTGTTAGTGTTGAAAAACCACTTTTCGCACTTGTGTTAGTGTTGAAAAACCACTTTTCGCACTTGTGTTGGTGCAGGAAACCACTTTTGCACTTGTATTAGTGTGGAAAAAACACTTTTCGCACTTGTGTTAGTGTTGAAAAACCACTTTTCGCACTTGTGTTAGTGTTGAAAAACCACTTTTCGCACTTGTGTTGGTGCAGGAAACCACTTTTGCACTTGTATTAGTGTGGAAAAACCACTTTTCGCACTTGTGTTATTGTTGAAAAACCACTTTTCGCACTTGTGTTAGTGTTGAAAAACCACTTTTCGCACTTGTGTTGGAGCAGGAAACCACTTTTGCACTTGTATTAGTGTGGAAAAATTACTTTTTGCACTTGTGTTAGTGTTGAAAAACCACTTTTCGCACTTGTGTTAGTGTTGAAAAACCACTTTTCGCACTTGTGTGCATGCAGGAAACCACTTTTGCACTTGTATTAGTGTGGAAAAAACACTTTTTGCACTTGTGTTAGTGTTGAAAAACCACTTTTCGCACTTGTGTTGGTGCAGGAAACCACTTTTGCACTTGTATTAGTGTGGAAAAACCACTTTTCGCACTTGTGTTAGTGTTGAAAAACCACTTTTCGCACTTGTGTTGGTGCAGGAAACCACTTTTGCACTTGTATTAGTGTGGAAAAAACACTTTTTGCACTTGTGATAGTGTTGAAAAACCACTTTTCGCACTTGTGTTAGTGTTGAAAAACCACTTTTCGCACTTGTGTTAATGTTGAAAAACCACTTTTCACACTTGTGTTGGTGCAGGAAACCACTTTTGCACTTGTATTAGTGTGGAAAAAACACTTTTTGCACTTGTGATAGTGTTGAAAAACCACTTTTCGCACTTGTCTTAGTGTTGAAAAACCACTTTTCGCACTTGTGTTGGTGCAGGAAACCACTTTTGCACTTGTATTAGTGTGGAAAAACACTTTTTGCACTTGTATTAGTGTTGAAAAACCACTTTTCGCACTTGTGTTAGTGTTGAAAAACCACTTTTCGCACTTGTGTTGGTGCAGGAAACCACTTTTGCACTTGTATTAGTGGAAAAACCACTTTTTGCACTTGTGTTAGTGTTGAAAAACCACTTTTCGCACTTGTATTAGTGTTGAAAAACCACTTTTTGCACTTGTGTTAGTGTTGAAAAAACACTTTTCGCACTTCTGTTAGTGTTGAAAAACCACTTTTCGCACTTGTGTTGGTGCAGGAAACCACTTTTGCACTTGTATTAGTGTGCAAAAACACTTTTTGCACTTGTGTTAGTGTTGAAAAACCACTTTTCGCACTTGTGTTAGTGTTGAAAAACCACTTTTCGCACTTGTGTTGGTGCAGGAAACCACTTTTGCACTTGTATTAGTGTGGAAAAACTACTTTTCGCACTTGTGTTAGTGTTGAAAAACCACTTTTCGCACTTGTGTTGGTGTTGAAAAACCACTTTTCGCACTTGTGTTGGTGCAGGAAACCACTTTTGCACTTGTATTAGTGTGGAAAAAACACTTTTTGCACTTGTGATAGTGTTGAAAAACTACTTTTTGCACTTGTGTTAGTGTTGAAAAACCACTTTTCACACTTGTGTTAGTGTTGAAAAACCACTTTTCACACTTGTGTTGGTGCAGGAAACCACTTTTGCACTTGTATTAGTGTGGAAAAAACACTTTTTGCACTTGTGATAGTGTTGAAAAACCACTTTTGCACTTGTATTAGTGTGGAAAAAACACTTTTCTCACTTGTGTTAGTGTTGAAAAACCACTTTTCGCACTTGTGTTAGTGTTGAAAAACCACTTTTCGCACTTGTGTTGGTGCAGGAAACCACTTTTGCACTTGTATTAGTGTGGAAAAAACACTTTTCGCACTTGTGTTAGTGTTGAAAAACCACTTTTCGCACTTGTGTTAGTGTTGAAAAACCACTTTTCGCACTTGTGTTGGTGCAGGAAACCACTTTTGCACTTGTATTAGTGTGGAAAAAACACTTTTTGCACTTGTGATAGTGTTGAAAAACCACTTTTCGCACTTGTGTTAGTGTTGAAAAACCACTTTTCGCACTTGTGTTGGTGCAGGAAACCACTTTTGCACTTGTATTAGTGTGGAAAAACCACTTTTCGCACTTGTGTTATTGTTGAAAAACCACTTTTCGCACTTGTGTTAGTGTTGAAAAACCACTTTTCGCACTTGTGTTGGAGCAGGAAACCACTTTTGCACTTGTATTAGTGTGGAAAAATCACTTTTTGCACTTGTGTTAGTGTTGAAAAACCACTTTTCGCACTTGTGTTAGTGTTGAAAAACCACTTTTCGCACTTGTGTTAGTGTTGAAAAACCACTTTTCGCACTTGTGTTGGTGCAGGAAACCACTTTTGCACTTGTATTAGTGTGGAAAAACCACTTTTTGCACTTGTGTTAGTGTTGAAAAACCACTTTTCGCACTTGTGTTGGTGTTGAAAAACCACTTTTTGCACTTGTGTTAGTGTTGAAAAAACACTTTTCGCACTTCTGTTAGTGTTGAAAAACCACTTTTCGCACTTGTGTTGGTGCAGGAAACCACTTTTGCACTTGTATTAGTGTGGAAAAACTACTTTTCGCACTTGTGTTAGTGTTGAAAAACCACTTTTCGCACTTGTGTTAGTGTTGAAAAACCACTTTTCACACTTGTGTTGGTGCAGGAAACCACTTTTGCACTTGTATTAGTGTGGAAAAAACACTTTTTGCACTTGTGATAGTGTTGAAAAACTACTTTTTGCACTTGTGTTAGTGTTGAAAAACCACTTTTCACACTTGTGTTAGTGTTGAAAAACCACTTTTCACACTTGTGTTGGTGCAGGAAACACTTTTGCACTTGTATTAGTGTGGAAAAACACTTTTTGCACTTGTGATAGTGTTGAAAAACCACTTTTGCACTTGTATTAGTGTGGAAAAAACACTTTTCTCACTTGTGTTAGTGTTGAAAAACCACTTTTCGCACTTGTGTTAGTGTTGAAAACCACTTTTCGCACTTGTGTTGGTGCAGGAAACCACTTTTGCACTTGTATTAGTGTGGAAAAACCACTTTTCGCACTTGTGTTAGTGTTGAAAAACCACTTTTCGCACTTGTGTTGGTTCAGGAAACCACTTTTGCACTTGTATTAGTGTGGAAAACCACTTTTCGCACTTGTGTTAGTGTTGAAAAACCACTTTTCGCACTTGTGTTAGTGTTGAAAAACCACTTTTCGCACTTGTGTTGGTGCAGGGAACCACTTTTGCACTTGTATTAGTGTGGAAAAATGACTTTTTGCACTTGTGATAGTGTTGAAAAACCACTTTTTGCACTTGTGTTAGTGTTGAAAAACCACTTTTCGTACTTGTGTTGGTGCAGGAAACCACTTTTGCACTTGTATTAGTGTGGAAAAAACACTTTTTGCACTTGTATTAGTGTGGAAAAACTACTTTTTGCACTTGTGTTAGTGTTGAAAAACCACTTTTCACACTTGTGTTAGTGTTGAAAAACCACTTTTCGTACTTGTGTTGGTGCAGGAAACCACTTTTGCACTTGTATTAGTGTGGAAAAAACACTTTTTGCACTTGTGTTAGTGTTGAAAAACCACTTTTCGCACTTGTGTAGTGTTGAAAAACCACTTTTTCCACTTGTGTTAGTGTTGAAAAACCACTTTTCGTACTTGTGTTGGTGCAGGAAACCACTTTTGCACTTGTATTAGTGTGGAAAAACCACTTTTTGCACTTGTGTTAGTGTTGAAAAAACACTTTTCGCACTTGTGTTAGTGTTGAAAAACCACTTTTTGCACTTGCGTTAGTGTTGAAAAAACACTTTTCGCACTTCTGTTAGTGTTGAAAAACCACTTTTCGCACTTGTGTTGGTGCAGGAAACCACTTTTGCACTTGTATTAGTGTGGGAAAAACACTTTTTGCACTTGTGATGGTGTTGAAAAACCACTTTTCGCACTTGTGTTAGTGTTGAAAACCACTTTTTGCACCTGTGTTGGTGCAGGAAACCACTTTTGCACTTGTATTAGTGTGGAAAAACCACTTTTCGCACTGGTGTTAGTGTTGAAAAACCACTTTTCGCACTTGTGTTGGTGCAGGAAACCACTTTTGCACTTGTATTAGTGTGGAAAAAACACTTTTTGCACTTGTGATAGTGTTGAAAAACCACTTTTCGCACTTGTCTTAGTGTTGAAAAACCACTTTCGCACTTGTGTTGGTGCAGGAAACCACTTTTGCACTTGTGTTAGTGTTGAAAAACACTTTTCGCACTTGTGTTGGTGCAGGAAACCACTTTTGCACTTGTATTAGTGTGGAAAAAACACTTTTTGCACTAGTGATAGTTAGTGATAGTGTTGAAAAACCACTTTTGCACTTGTATTAGTGTGGAAAAAACACTTTTCTCACTTGTGTTAGTGTTGAAAAACCACTTTTCGCACTTGTGTTAGTGTTGAAAAACCACTTTTCGCACTTGTGTTGGTGCAGGAAACCACTTTTGCACTTGTATTAGTGTGGAAAAAACACTTTTCGCACTTGTGTTAGTGTTGAAAAACCACTTTTTGCACTTGTGTTAGTGTTGAAAAACCACTTTTCGCACTTGTGTTGGTGCAGGAAACCACTTTTGCACTTGTATTAGTGTGGAAAAAACACTTTTTGCACTTGTGATAGTGTTGAAAAACCACTTTTCGCACTTGTGTTAGTGTTGTAAAACCACTTTTCGCACTTGTGTTGGTGCAGGAAACCACTTTTGCACTTGTATTAGTGTGGAAAAACCACTTTTCGCACTTGTGTTATTGTTGAAAAACCACTTTTCGCACTTGTGTTGGTGCAGGAAACCACTTTTGCACTTGTATTAGTGTGGAAAAAACACTTTTTGCACTTGTGATAGTGTTGAAAAACCACTTTTCGCACTTGTCTTAGTGTTGAAAAACCACTTTTCGCACTTGTGTTGGTGCAGGAAACCACTTTTGCACTTGTATTAAGTGTGGAAAAAACACTTTTTGCACTTGTGATAGTGTTGAAAAACCACTTTTCGCACTTGTCTTAGTGTTGAAAAACCACTTTTCGCACTTGTGTTGGTGCAGGAAACCCACTTTTGCACTTGTATTAGTGTGGAAAAAACACTTTTTGCACTTGTATTAGTGTTGAAAAACCACTTTTCGCACTTGTGTTAGTGTTGAAAAACCACTTTTCGCACTTGTGTTGGTGCAGGAAACCACTTTTGCACTTGTATTAGTGGAAAAACCACTTTTTGCACTTGTGTTAGTGTTGAAAAACCACTTTTCGCACTTGTATTAGTGTTGAAAAACCACTTTTTGCACTTGTGTTAGTGTTGAAAAAACACTTTTCGCACTTCTGTTAGTGTTGAAAAACCACTTTTCGCACTTGTGTTGGTGCAGGAAATCACTTTTGCACTTGTATTAGTGTGCAAAAACACTTTTTGCACTTGTGTTAGTGTTGAAAAACCACTTTTCGCACTTGTGTTAGTGTTGAAAAACCACTTTTCGCACTTGTGTTGGTGCAGGAAACCACTTTTGCACTTGTATTAGGGTGGAAAAACTACTTTTCGCACTTGTGTTAGTGTTGAAAAACCACTTTTCGCACTTGTGTTGGTGTTGAAAAACCACTTTTCGCACTTGTGTTGGTGCAGGAAACCACTTTTGCACTTGTATTAGTGTGGAAAAAACACTTTTTGCACTTGTGATAGTGTTGAAAAACTACTTTTTGCACTTATGTTAGTGTTGAAAAACCACTTTTCACACTTGTGTTAGTGTTGAAAAACCACTTTTCACACTTGTGTTGGTGCAGGAAACCACTTTTGCACTTGTATTAGTGTGGAAAAAACACTTTTTGCACTTGTGATAGTGTTGAAAAACCACTTTTGCACTTGTATTAGTGTGGAAAAAACACTTTTCTCACTTGTGTTAGTGTTGAAAAACCACTTTTCGCACTTGTGTTAGTGTTGAAAAACCACTTTTCGCACTTGTGTTGGTGCAGGAAACCACTTTTGCACTTGTATTAGTGTGGAAAAACACTTTTCGCACTTGTGTTAGTGTTGAAAAACCACTTTTCGCACTTGTGTTAGTGTTGAAAAACCACTTTTCGCACTTGTGTTGGTGCAGGAAACCACTTTTGCACTTGTATTAGTGTGGAAAAAACACTTTTTGCACTTGTGATAGTGTTGAAAAACCACTTTTCGCACTTGTGTTAGTGTTGAAAAACCACTTTTCGCACTTGTGTTGGTGCAGGAAACCACTTTTGCACTTGTATTAGTGTGGAAAAACCACTTTTCGCACTTGTGTTATTGTTGAAAAACCACTTTTCGCACTTGTGTTAGTGTTGAAAAACCACTTTTCGCACTTGTGTTGGAGCAGGAAACCACTTTTGCACTTGTATTAGTGTGGAAAAATCACTTTTTGCACTTGTGTTAGTGTTGAAAAACCACTTTCGCACTTGTGTTAGTGTTGAAAAACCACTTTTCGCACTTGTGTTAGTGTTGAAAAACCACTTTTCGCACTTGTGTTGGTGCAGGAAACCACTTTTGCACTTGTATTAGTGTGGAAAAACCACTTTTTGCACTTGTGTTAGTGTTGAAAAACCACTTTTCGCACTTGTGTTGGTGTTGAAAACCACTTTTTGCACTTGTGTTAGTGTTGAAAAACACTTTTCGCACTCTGTTAGTGTTGAAAAACCACTTTTCGCACTTGTGTTGGTGCAGGAAACCACTTTTGCACTTGTATTAGTGTGGAAAAACTACTTTTCGCACTTGTGTTAGTGTTGAAAAACCACTTTTCGCACTTGTGTTAGTGTTGAAAAACCACTTTTCGCACTTGTGTTGGTGCAGGAAACCACTTTTGCACTTGTATTAGTGTGGAAAAAACACTTTTTGCACTTGTGTTAGTGTTGAAAAACCACTTTTCACACTTGTGTTAGTGTTGAAAAACCACTTTTCACACTTGTGTTGGTGCAGGAAACCACTTTTGCACTTGTATTAGTGTGGAAAAAACACTTTTTGCACTTGTGATAGTGTTGAAAAACCACTTTTGCACTTGTATTAGTGTGGAAAAAACACTTTTCTCACTTGTGTTAGTGTTGAAAAACCACTTTTCGCACTTGTGTTAGTGTTGAAAAACCACTTTTCGCACTTGTGTTGGTGCAGGAAACCACTTTTGCACTTGTATTAGTGTGGAAAAAACACTTTTCGCACTTGTGTTAGTGTTGAAAAACCACTTTTCGCACTTCTGTTAGTGTTGAAAAACCACTTTTCGCACTTGTGTTGGTGCAGGAAACCACTTTTGCACTTGTATTAGTGTGGAAAAACCACTTTTTCGCACTTGTGTTATTGTTGAAAAACCACTTTTCGCACTTGTGTTAGTGTTGAAAAACCACTTTTCGCACTTGTGTTGGAGCAGGAAACCACTTTTGCACTTGTATTAGTGTGGAAAAATCACTTTTTGCACTTGTGTTAGTGTTGAAAAACCACTTTTCGCACTTGTGTTAGTGTTGAAAAACCACTTTTCGCACTTGTGTTGGTGCAGAAAACCACTTTTGCACTTGTATTATTGTGGAAAAAACACTTTTTGCACTTGTGTTAGTGTTGAAAAACACTTTTCGCACTTGTGTTGGTGCAGGAAACCACTTTTGCACTTGTATTAGTGTGGAAAAACCACTTTTCGCACTTGTGTTAGTGTTGAAAAACCACTTTTCGCACTTGTGTTGGTGCAGAAACCACTTTTGCACTTGCATTAGTGTGGAAACAACACTTTTTGCACTTGTGATAGTGTTGAAAAACCACTTTTCGCACTTGTGTTAGTGTTGAAAAACCACTTTTCGCACTTGTGTTAATGTTGAAAAAACCACTTTTCACACTTGTGTTGGTGCAGGAAACCACTTTTGCACTTGTATTAGTGTGGAAAAAACACTTTTTGCACTTGTGATAGTGTTGAAAAACCACTTTTGCACTTGTATTAGTGTGGAAAAAACACTTTTCTCACTTGTGTTAGTGTTGAAAAACCACGTTTCGCACTTGTGTTAGTGTTGAAAAACCACTTTTCGCACTTGTGTTGGTGCAGGAAACCACTTTTGCACTTGTATTAGTGTGGAAAAAACACTTTTCGCACTTGTGTTAGTATTGAAAAACCACTTTTCGCACTTGTGTTAGTGTTGAAAAACCACTTTTCGCACTTGTGTTGGTGCAGGAAACCACTTTTGCACTTGTATTAGTGTGGAAAAAACACTTTTTGCACTTGTGATAGTGTTGAAAAACCACTTTTCGCACTTGTGTTAGTGTTGAAAAACCACTTTTCGCACTTGTGTTGGTGCAGGAAACCACTTTTGCACTTGTATTAGTGTGGAAAAACCACTTTTCGCACTTGTGTTATTGTTGAAAAACCACTTTTCGCACTTGTGTTAGTGTTGAAAAACCACTTTTCGCACTTGTGTTGGAGCAGGAAACCACTTTTTGCACTTGTATTAGTGTGGAAAAATCACTTTTTGCACTTGTGTTAGTGTTGAAAAACCACTTTTCGCACTTGTGTTAGTGTTGAAAAACCACTTTTCGCACTTGTGTTGGTGCAGGAAACCACTTTTGCACTTGTATTAGTGTGGAAAAAACACTTTTTGCACTTGTGTTAGTGTTGAAAAACCACTTTTCGCACTTGTGTTGGTGCAGGAAACCACTTTTGCACTTGTATTAGTGTGGAAAAACCACTTTTCGCACTTGTGTTAGTGTTGAAAAACCACTTTTCGCACTTGTGTTGGTGCAGGAAACCAGTTTTGCACTTGTATTAGTGTGGAAAAAACACTTTTTGCACTTGTGATAGTGTTGAAAAACCACTTTTCGCACTTGTGTTAGTGTTGAAAAACCACTTTTCGCACTTGTGTTAATGTTGAAAAACCACTTTTCGCACTTGTGTTGGTGCAGGAAACCACTTTTGCACTTGTTTTAGTGTGGAAAAAACACTTTTTGCACTTGTGATAGTGTTGAAAAACCACTTTTCGCACTTGTGTTAGTGTTGAAAAACCACTTTTCGCACTTGTGTTAGTGTTGAAAAACCACTTTTCGCACTTGTGTTGGTGCACGAACCACTTTTGCACTTGTATTAGTGTGGAAAAACCACTTTTTGCACTTGTGTTGGTGCAGGAAACCACTTTTGCACTTGTATTAGTGTGGAAAAAACACTTTTTGCACTTGTGTTAGTGTCGAAAAACCACTTTTCGCACTTGTGTTGGTGCAGGAAACCACTTTTTGCACTTGTATTAGTGTGGAAAAACCACTTTTCGCACTTGTGTTAGTGTTGAAAAACCACTTTTTGCACTTGTGTTAGTGTTGAAAAACCACTTTTCGCACTTCTGTTAGTGTTGAAAAACCACTTTTCGCACTTGTGTTGGTGCAGGAAACCACTTTTGCACTTGTATTAGTGTGGAAAAAACACTTTTTGCACTTGTGATGGTGTTGAAAAACCACTTTTCGCACTTGTGTTAGTGTTGAAAAACACTTTTCGCACTTGTGTTGGTGCAGGACACCACTTTTGCACTTGTATTAGTGTGGAAAAACCACTTTTCGCACTTGTGTTAGTGTTGAAAAACCACTTTTCGCACTTGTGTTAGTGTTGAAAAACCACTTTTCGCACTTGTGTTGGTGCAGGAAACCACTTTTTGCACTTGTATTAGTGTGGAAAAAACACTTTTTGCACTTGTGATAGTGTTGAAAAACTACTTTTTGCACTTGTGTTAGTGTTGAAAAACCACTTTTCACACTTGTGTTAGTGTTGAAAAACCACTTTTCGCACTTGTGTTAATGTTGAAAAACCACTTTTTGCACTTGTGTTGGTGCAGGAAACCACTTTTGCACTTGTATTAGTGTGGAAAAAACACTTTTTGCCCTTGTGATAGTGTTGAAAAACCACTTTTCGCACTTGTGTTAGTGTTGAAAAACCACTTTTCGCACTTGTGTTGGTGCAGGAAACCACTTTTGCACTTGTATTAGTGTGGAAAAACCACTTTTCGCACTTGTGTTAGTGTTGAAAAACCACTTTTTGCACTTGTGTTGGTGCAGGAAACCACTTTTGCACTTGTATTAGTGTGGAAAAAACACTTTTTGCCCTTGTGATAGTGTTGAAAAACCACTTTTCGCACTTGTGTTAGTGTTGAAAAAACCACTTTTCGCACTTGTGTTAATGTTGAAAAACCACTTTTCGCACTTGTGTTGTTGCAGGAAACCACTTTTGCACTTGTTTTAGTGTGAAAAAACACTTTTTGCACTTGTGATAGTATTGAAAAAACCACTTTTCGCACTTGTGTTAGTGTTGAAAAACCACTTTTCGCACTTGCGTTAGTGTTGAAAAACCACTTTTCGCACTTGTGTTGGTGCAGGAATCCACTTTTGCACTTGTATTAGTGTGGAAAAAACACTTTTTGCACTTGTGATAGTGTTGAAAAACCACTTTTCGCACTTGTGTTAGTGTTGAAAAACCACTTTTCGCACTTGTGTTGGTGCAGGAAACCACTTTTGCACTTGTATTAGTGTGGAAAAACCACTTTTCGCACTTGTGTTAGTGTTGAAAAACAACTTTTCGCACTTGTGTTAGTGTTGAAAAACCACTTTTCGCACTTGTGTTGGTGCAGGAAACCACTTTTGCACTTGTATTAGTGTGGAAAAATCACTTTTTGCACTTGTGTTAGTGTTGAAAAACCACTTTTCGCACTTGTGTTAGTGTTGAAAAACCACTTTTCGCACTTGTGTTGGTGCAGGAAACCACTTTTGCACTTGTATTAGTGTGGAAAAACCACTTTTCGCACTTGTGTTAGTGTTGAAAAACCACTTTTCGCACTTGTGTTGGTGCAGGAAATCACTTTTGCACTTGTATTAGTGTGGAAAAAAACACTTTTTGCACTTGTGATAGTGTTGAAAAACCACTTTTCGCACTTGTGTTAGTGTTGAAAAACCACTTTTCGCACTTGTGTTAATGTTGAAAAACCACTTTTCGCACTTGTGTTGGTGCAGGAAACCACTTTTGCACTTGTTTTAGTGTGGAAAAAACACTTTTTGCACTTGTGATAGTGCTGAAAAACCACTTTTCGCACTTGTGTTGGTGCAGGAAACCACTTTTGCACTTGTAATAGTGTGGAAAAAACACTTTTTGCACTTGTGATAGTGTTGAAAAACCACTTTTCGCACTTGTGTTAGTGTTGAAAAACCACTTTTCGCACTTGTGTTGGTGCACGAAACCACTTTTGCACTTGTATTAGTGTGGAAAAAACACTTTTCGCACTGGCGTTAATGTTGAAAAACCACTTTTCGCACTTGTGTTAGTGTTGAAAAACCACTTTTCGCACTTGTGTTGGTGCAGGAAACCACTTTTGCACTTGTATTAGTGTGGAAAAAACACTTTTTGCACTTGTGATAGTGTTGAAAAACCACTTTTCGCACTTGTGTTAGTGTTGAAAAACCACTTTTCGCACTTGTGTTGGTGCAGGAAACCACTTTTGCACTTGTATTAGTGTGGAAAAACCACTTTTCGCACTTGTGTTAGTGTTGAAAAACCACTTTTCGCACTTGTGTTAGTGTTGAAAAACCACTTTTCGCACTTGTGTTGGTACAGGAAACCACTTTTACACTTGTATTAGTGTGGAAAAACACTTTTCGCACTTGTGTTAGTGTTGAAAAACCACTTTTCGCACTTGTGTTAGTGTTGAAAAACCACTTTTCGCACTTGCGTTAGTGTTGAAAAACCACTTTTCGCACTTGTGTTGGTGCAGGAAACCACTTTTGCACTTGTAATAGTGTGGAAAAAACACTTTTTGCACTTGTGATAGTGTTGAAAAACCACTTTTCGCACTTGTGTTAGTGTTGAAAAACCACTTTTCGCACTTGTGTTGGTGAACGAAACCGCTTTTGCACTTGTATTAGTGTGGAAAAACCACTTTTCGCACTTGTGTTAGTGTTGAAAAACCAATTTTCGCATTTGTGTTAGTGTTGAAAAACCACTTTTCGCACTTGTGTTGGTGCAGGAAAACCACTTTTGCACTTGTATTAGTGTGGAAAAATCACTTTTTGCACTTGTGATAGTGTTGAAAAACCACTTTTTGCACTTGTGTTAGTGTTGAAAAACCACTTTTTGCACTTGTGTTGGTGCAGGAAACCACTTTTGCACTTGTATTAGTGTGGAGAAAACACTTTTTGCACTTGTATTAGTGTGGAAAAACCACTTTTTGCACTTGTGATAGTGTTGAAAAACCACTTTCGCACTTGTGTTAGTGTTGAAAAACCACTTTTCGCACTTGTGTTGGTGCAGGAAACCACTTTTGCACTTGTATTAGTGTGGAAAACCACTTTTTGCACTTGTGTTAGTGTTGAAAAACCACTTTTCGCACTTGTGTTAGTGTTGAAAAACCACTTTTCGCACTTGTGTTAGTGTTGAAAAACCACTTTTCGCACTTCTGTTAGTGTTGAAAAACCACTTTTCGCACTTGTGTTGGTGCAGGAAACCACTTTTGCACTTGTATTAGTGTGGAAAAAACACTTTTCGCACTTGTGTTAGTGTTGAAAAACCACTTTTCGCACTTGTGTTAGTGTTGAAAAACCACTTTTCGCACTTGTGTTGGTGCAGGAAACCACTTTTGCACTTGTATTAGTGTGGAAAAAACACTTTTTGCACTTGTGATAGTGTTGAAAAATCACTTTTCGCACTTGTGTTAGTGTTGAAAAACCACTTTTCGCACTTGTGTTTGTGCAGGAAACCACTTTTGCACTTGTATTAGTGTGGAAAAACCACTTTTCGCACTTGTGTTAGTGTTGAAAAAACCACTTTTCGCACTTGTGTTAGTGTTGAAAAACCACTTTTCGCACTTGTGTTGGTGCAGGAAACCACTTTTGCACTTGTATTAGTGTGGAAAAATCACTTTTTGCACTTGTGATAGTGCTGAAAAACCACTTTTTGCACTTGTGTTAGTGTTGAAAAACCACTTTTCGCACTTGTGTTGGTGCAGGAAACCACTTTTGCACTTGTATTAGTGTGGAAAAAACACTTTCCGCACTTGTGTTATTGTTGAAAAAGCACTTTTCGCACTTGTGTTAGTGTTGAAAAACCACTTTTCGCACTTGTGTTGGTGCAGGAAACCACTTTTGCACTTGTATTAGTGTGGAAAAAATCACTTTTTGCACTTGTGTTAGTGTTGAAAAACCACTTTCGCACTTGTGTTAGTGTTGAAAAACCACTTTTCGCACTTGTGTTGGTGCAGGAAACCACTTTTGCACTTGTATTAGTGTAGAAAAAAACACTTTTTGCACTTGTGTTAGTGTTGAAAAACCACTTTTCGCACTTGTGTTGGTGCAGGAAACCACTTTTGCACTTGTATTAGTGTGGAAAAACCACTTTTCGCACTTGTGTTAGTGTTGAAAAACCACTTTTCGCACTTGTGTTGGTGCAGGAAATCACTTTTGCACTTGTATTAGTGTGGAAAAAACACTTTTTGCACTTGTGATAGTGTTGAAAAACCACTTTTCGCACTTGTGTTAGTGTTGAAAAACCACTTTTCGCACTTGTGTTAATGTTGAAAAACCACTTTTCGCACTTGTGTTGGTGCAGGAAACCACTTTTGCACTTGTTTTAGTGTGGAAAAAACTCTTTTGCACTTGTGATAGTGTTGAAAAACCACTTTTCGCACTTGTGTTAGTGTTGAAAAACCACTTTTCGCACTTGCGTTAGTGTTGAAAAACCACTTTTCGCACTTGTGTTGGTGCAGGAAACCACTTTTGCACTTGTAATAGTGTGGAAAAAACACTTTTTGCACTTGTGATAGTGTTGAAAAACCACTTTTCGCACTTGTGTTAGTGTTGAAAAACCACTTTTCGCACTTGTGTTGGTGCACAAAACCACTTTTGCACTTGTATTAGTGTGGAAAAAACACTTTTCGCACTTGTGTTAATGTTGAAAAACCACTTTTCGCACTTGTGTTAGTGTTGAAAAACCACTTTTCGCACTTGTGTTGGTGCAGGAAACCACTTTTGCACTTGTATTAGTGTGGAAAAAACACTTTTTGCACTTGTGATAGTGTTGAAAAAACCACTTTTCGCACTTGTGTTAGTGTTGAAAAACCACTTTTCGCACTTGTGTTGGTGCAGGAAACCACTTTTGCACTTGTATTAGTGTGGAAAAAAACCACTTTTCACACTTGTGTTAGTGTTGAAAAACCACTTTTCGCACTTGTGTTAGTGTTGAAAAACCACTTTTCGCACTTGTGTTGGTGCAGGAAACCACTTTTACACTTGTATTAGTGTGGAAAAACACTTTTCACACTTGTGTTAGTGTTGAAAAACCACTTTTCGCACTTGTGTTAGTGTTGAAAAACCACTTTTCGCACTTCCGTTAGTGTTGAAAAACCACTTTTCGCACTTGTGTTGGTGCAGGCAACCACTTTTGCACTTGTAATAGTGTGGAAAAAACACTTTTTGCACTTGTGATAGTGTTGAAAAACCACTTTTCGCACTTGTGTTAGTGTTGAAAAACCACTTTTCGCACTTGTGTTGGTGCACGAAACCGCTTTTGCACTTGTATTAGTGTGGAAAAGCCACTTTTCGCACTTGTGTTAGTGTTGAAAAACCACTTTTCGCACTTGTGTTAGTGTTGAAAAACCACTTTTCGCACTTGTGTTGGTGCAGGAAACCACTTTTGCACTTGTATTAGTGTGGAAAAATCACTTTTTGCACTTGTGATAGTGTTGAAAAACCACTTTTTGCACTTGTGTTAGTGTTGAAAAACCACTTTTTGCACTTGTGTTGGTGCAGGAAACCACTTTTGCACTTGTATTAGTGTGGAAAAAACACTTTTTGCACTTGTATTAGTGTGGAAAAACCACTTTTTGCACTTGTGATAGTGTTGAAAAACCACTTTCGCACTTGTGTTAGTGTTGAAAAACCACTTTTCGCACTTGTGTTGGTGCAGGAAACCACTTTTGCACTTGTATTAGTGTGGACAAAACACTTTTCGCACTTGTGTTAGTGTTGAAAAACCACTTTTCACACTTGTGTTAATGTTGAAAAACCACTTTTCGCACTTGTGTTGGTGCAGGAAACCACTTTTGCACTTGTATTAGTGTGGAAAAAACACTTTTTGCACTTGTGATAGTGTTGAAAAATCACTTTTCGCACTTGTGTTAGTGTTGAAAAACCACTTTTCGCACTTGTGTTTGTGCAGGAAACCACTTTTGCACTTGTATTAGTGTGGAAAAACCACTTTTCGCACTTGTGTTAGTGTTGAAAAACCACTTTTCGCACTTGTGTTAGTGTTGAAAAACCACTTTTCGCACTTGTGTTGGTGCAGGAAACCACTTTTGCACTTGTATTAGTGTGGAAAAATCACTTTTTGCACTTGTGATAGTGCTGAAAAACCACTTTTTGCACTTGTGTTAGTGTTGAAAAACCACTTTTTGCACTTGTGTTGGTGCAGGAAACCACTTTTGCACTTGTATTAGTGTGGAAAAACACTTTTTGCACTTGTATTAGTGTGGAAAAACCACTTTTTGCACTTGTGATAGTGTTGAAAAACCACTTTCGCACTTGTGT